>NW_026046894.1:0-151790 GCF_023864275.1 Schistocerca cancellata
CCACTGTCGACAACAGCATACTGCAGCCAGAGAGAGGAGCCGAAAGGCGCATTTCGCAGTCGAGCCACGCAATCCAACAAACTGTGCACTAGGTCAAGATTGTGCAGACCGCAAACGTTTGGTGGCACGACGCTCGTCGTCGATCGTAAGGGCGAAACAGTCAAGAGATGTGGAAAACGGCCATGTGGACACCCCCAGCAGCAGCTGTGTGCCAAATCCGATATCTGGTCGAGGGCTGCAAGATTCAGCATGATGAAGTGACAATTCGGGGAGAGCTCACAAACGCAAAGCTGCCGCCTTCTTAGCTCAGTGGTAGAGCACTGGTCTCGTAAACCAGGGGTCGTGAGTTCGAACCTCACAGAAGGCATTCATTTTTTTAACCTTCCCGCAAGGAGCGGAGCTATCTCGAGCAGCATCTAACACATGGCAGTACACTGAATGAAAGGGATGTTCTACAACCTATAACAAGTATCATGCTGGCCTCAGAGGTTTTCTGATTGCATAGGCAGAACAGTGGTTTGTATGCATTTTGTAGTATGATGTCATGCTTGGCGATGTCATTCGTGTACGAGCCTCGCTACAGTGTGCATGCATTTTATCCATGTGAAGAGGCGTAAGCAGGTGCTACCATTCTGCGAGATTCCTGCAGAAGGCATACGAATTGCGTTGAGATGCAGAGCACAAGTCAAGGCCTCCGTGGCGCAATCGGCTAGCGCGTTCGGCTGTTAACCGAAAGGTTGGTGGTTCGAGCCCACCCGGGGGCGAAATCGTTTTAACCGTCACCGAGGTGAGGACATACGTCAACTTTGTTAGAGATACACAGCTAGTGTGACAACTTGGCTGTGTTTGAGTGATGCCACAGAGCCTTATACACATTCAGCCAAGTGACACTGTAGGTAAAAACATGGCCCTACACAGACGTTCTACTGTTTTCCTATTTCTTCGTCATGTGTGACACTGCAGTAGAGCGACGCCCACTACAAAAGACGTATTCTTTACATTCAATTTCAGCGTATACGTCGCGAGTGCCATATGACAGGGCCTGTCTCTCGATGTCGATTTCTATTTGGTGTCTCTTAAGTGTCGGTCTGCAGTAGGCCGCTGCTGGCCGAGCGACGTGCAGTCGCCTTACATGAAGCCCCATGGGCAACGCTAGTGCCACTGTCGACAACAGCATACTGCAGCCAGAGAGAGGAGCCGAAAGGCGCATTTCGCAGTCGAGCCACGCAATCCAACAAACTGTGCACTAGGTCAAGATTGTGCAGACCGCAAACGTTTGGTGGCACGACGCTCGTCGTCGATCGTAAGGGCGAAACAGTCAAGAGATGTGGAAAACGGCCATGTGGACACCCCCAGCAGCAGCTGTGTGCCAAATCCGATATCTGGTCGAGGGCTGCAAGATTCAGCATGATGAAGTGACAATTCGGGGAGAGCTCACAAACGCAAAGCTGCCGCCTGCTTAGCTCAGTGGTAGAGCACTGGTCTCGTAAACCAGGGGTCGTGAGTTCGAACCTCACAGAAGGCATTCATTTTTTTAACCTTCCCGCAAGGAGCGGAGCTATCTCGAGCAGCATCTAACACATGGCAGTACACTGAATGAAAGGGATGTTCTACAACCTATAACAAGTATCATGCTGGCCTCAGAGGTTTTCTGATTGCATAGGCAGAACAGTGGTTTGTATGCATTTTGTAGTATGATGTCATGCTTGGCGATGCCATTCGTGTACGAGCCTCGCTACAGTGTGCATGCATTTTATCCATGTGAAGAGGCGTAAGCAGGTGCTACCATTCTGCGAGATTCCTGCAGAAGGCATACGAATTGCGTTGAGATGCAGAGCACAAGTCAAGGCCTCCGTGGCGCAATCGGCTAGCGCGTTCGGCTGTTAACCGAAAGGTTGGTGGTTCGAGCCCACCCGGGGGCGAAATCGTTTTAACCGTCACCGAGGTGAGGACATACGTCAACTTTGTTAGAGATACACAGCTAGTGTGACAACTTGGCTGTGTTTGAGTGATGCCACAGAGCCTTATACACATTCAGCCAAGTGACACTGTAGGTAAAAACATGGCCCTACACAGACGTTCTACTGTTTTCCTATTTCTTCGTCATGTGTGACACTGCAGTAGAGCGACGCCCACTACAAAAGACGTATTCTTTACATTCAATTTCAGCGTATACGTCGCGAGTGCCATATGACAGGGCCTGTCTCTCGATGTCGATTTCTATTTGGTGTCTCTTAAGTGTCGGTCTGCAGTAGGCCGCTGCTGGCCGAGCGACGTGCAGTCGCCTTACATGAAGCCCCATGGGCAACGCTAGTGCCACTGTCGACAACAGCATACTGCAGCCAGAGAGAGGAGCCGAAAGGCGCATTTCGCAGTCGAGCCACGCAATCCAACAAACTGTGCACTAGGTCAAGATTGTGCAGACCGCAAACGTTTGGTGGCACGACGCTCGTCGTCGATCGTAAGGGCGAAACAGTCAAGAGATGTGGAAAACGGCCATGTGGACACCCCCAGCAGCAGCTGTGTGCCAAATCCGATATCTGGTCGAGGGCTGCAAGATTCAGCATGATGAAGTGACAATTCGGGGAGAGCTCACAAACGCAAAGCTGCCGCCTTCTTAGCTCAGTGGTAGAGCACTGGTCTCGTAAACCAGGGGTCGTGAGTTCGAACCTCACAGAAGGCATTCATTTTTTTAACCTTCCCGCAAGGAGCGGAGCTATCTCGAGCAGCATCTAACACATGGCAGTACACTGAATGAAAGGGATGTTCTACAACCTATAACAAGTATCATGCTGGCCTCAGAGGTTTTCTGATTGCATAGGCAGAACAGTGGTTTGTATGCATTTTGTAGTATGATGTCATGCTTGGCGATGTCATTCGTGTACGAGCCTCGCTACAGTGTGCATGCATTTTATCCATGTGAAGAGGCGTAAGCAGGTGCTACCATTCTGCGAGATTCCTGCAGAAGGCATACGAATTGCGTTGAGATGCAGAGCACAAGTCAAGGCCTCCGTGGCGCAATCGGCTAGCGCGTTCGGCTGTTAACCGAAAGGTTGGTGGTTCGAGCCCACCCTGCGGCGAAATCGTTTTAACCGTCACCGAGGTGAGGACATACGTCAACTTTGTTAGAGATACACAGCTAGTGTGACAACTTGGCTGTGTTTGAGTGATGCCACAGAGCCTTATACACATTCAGCCAAGTGACACTGTAGGTAAAAACATGGCCCTACACAGACGTTCTACTGTTTTCCTATTTCTTCGTCATGTGTGACACTGCAGTAGAGCGACGCCCACTACAAAAGACGTATTCTTTACATTCAATTTCAGCGTATACGTCGCGAGTGCCATATGACAGGGCCTGTCTCTCGATGTCGATTTCTATTTGGTGTCTCTTAAGTGTCGGTCTGCAGTAGGCCGCTGCTGGCCGAGCGACGTGCAGTCGCCTTACATGAAGCCCCATGGGCAACGCTAGTGCCACTGTCGACAACAGCATACTGCAGCCAGAGAGAGGAGCCGAAAGGCGCATTTCGCAGTCGAGCCACGCAATCCAACAAACTGTGCACTAGGTCAAGATTGTGCAGACCGCAAACGTTTGGTGGCACGACGCTCGTCGTCGATCGTAAGGGCGAAACAGTCAAGAGATGTGGAAAACGGCCATGTGGACACCCCCAGCAGCAGCTGTGTGCCAAATCCGATATCTGGTCGAGGGCTGCAAGATTCAGCATGATGAAGTGACAATTCGGGGAGAGCTCACAAACGCAAAGCTGCCGCCTGCTTAGCTCAGTGGTAGAGCACTGGTCTCGTAAACCAGGGGTCGTGAGTTCGAACCTCACAGAAGGCATTCATTTTTTTAACCTTCCCGCAAGGAGCGGAGCTATCTCGAGCAGCATCTAACACATGGCAGTACACTGAATGAAAGGGATGTTCTACAACCTATAACAAGTATCATGCTGGCCTCAGAGGTTTTCTGATTGCATAGGCAGAACAGTGGTTTGTATGCATTTTGTAGTATGATGTCATGCTTGGCGATGCCATTCGTGTACGAGCCTCGCTACAGTGTGCATGCATTTTATCCATGTGAAGAGGCGTAAGCAGGTGCTACCATTCTGCGAGATTCCTGCAGAAGGCATACGAATTGCGTTGAGATGCAGAGCACAAGTCAAGGCCTCCGTGGCGCAATCGGCTAGCGCGTTCGGCTGTTAACCGAAAGGTTGGTGGTTCGAGCCCACCCGGGGGCGAAATCGTTTTAACCGTCACCGAGGTGAGGACATACGTCAACTTTGTTAGAGATACACAGCTAGTGTGACAACTTGGCTGTGTTTGAGTGATGCCACAGAGCCTTATACACATTCAGCCAAGTGACACTGTAGGTAAAAACATGGCCCTACACAGACGTTCTACTGTTTTCCTATTTCTTCGTCATGTGTGACACTGCAGTAGAGCGACGCCCACTACAAAAGACGTATTCTTTACATTCAATTTCAGCGTATACGTCGCGAGTGCCATATGACAGGGCCTGTCTCTCGATGTCGATTTCTATTTGGTGTCTCTTAAGTGTCGGTCTGCAGTAGGCCGCTGCTGGCCGAGCGACGTGCAGTCGCCTTACATGAAGCCCCATGGGCAACGCTAGTGCCACTGTCGACAACAGCATACTGCAGCCAGAGAGAGGAGCCGAAAGGCGCATTTCGCAGTCGAGCCACGCAATCCAACAAACTGTGCACTAGGTCAAGATTGTGCAGACCGCAAACGTTTGGTGGCACGACGCTCGTCGTCGATCGTAAGGGCGAAACAGTCAAGAGATGTGGAAAACGGCCATGTGGACACCCCCAGCAGCAGCTGTGTGCCAAATCCGATATCTGGTCGAGGGCTGCAAGATTCAGCATGATGAAGTGACAATTCGGGGAGAGCTCACAAACGCAAAGCTGCCGCCTTCTTAGCTCAGTGGTAGAGCACTGGTCTCGTAAACCAGGGGTCGTGAGTTCGAACCTCACAGAAGGCATTCATTTTTTTAACCTTCCCGCAAGGAGCGGAGCTATCTCGAGCAGCATCTAACACATGGCAGTACACTGAATGAAAGGGATGTTCTACAACCTATAACAAGTATCATGCTGGCCTCAGAGGTTTTCTGATTGCATAGGCAGAACAGTGGTTTGTATGCATTTTGTAGTATGATGTCATGCTTGGCGATGTCATTCGTGTACGAGCCTCGCTACAGTGTGCATGCATTTTATCCATGTGAAGAGGCGTAAGCAGGTGCTACCATTCTGCGAGATTCCTGCAGAAGGCATACGAATTGCGTTGAGATGCAGAGCACAAGTCAAGGCCTCCGTGGCGCAATCGGCTAGCGCGTTCGGCTGTTAACCGAAAGGTTGGTGGTTCGAGCCCACCCTGCGGCGAAATCGTTTTAACCGTCACCGAGGTGAGGACATACGTCAACTTTGTTAGAGATACACAGCTAGTGTGACAACTTGGCTGTGTTTGAGTGATGCCACAGAGCCTTATACACATTCAGCCAAGTGACACTGTAGGTAAAAACATGGCCCTACACAGACGTTCTACTGTTTTCCTATTTCTTCGTCATGTGTGACACTGCAGTAGAGCGACGCCCACTACAAAAGACGTATTCTTTACATTCAATTTCAGCGTATACGTCGCGAGTGCCATATGACAGGGCCTGTCTCTCGATGTCGATTTCTATTTGGTGTCTCTTAAGTGTCGGTCTGCAGTAGGCCGCTGCTGGCCGAGCGACGTGCAGTCGCCTTACATGAAGCCCCATGGGCAACGCTAGTGCCACTGTCGACAACAGCATACTGCAGCCAGAGAGAGGAGCCGAAAGGCGCATTTCGCAGTCGAGCCACGCAATCCAACAAACTGTGCACTAGGTCAAGATTGTGCAGACCGCAAACGTTTGGTGGCACGACGCTCGTCGTCGATCGTAAGGGCGAAACAGTCAAGAGATGTGGAAAACGGCCATGTGGACACCCCCAGCAGCAGCTGTGTGCCAAATCCGATATCTGGTCGAGGGCTGCAAGATTCAGCATGATGAAGTGACAATTCGGGGAGAGCTCACAAACGCAAAGCTGCCGCCTTCTTAGCTCAGTGGTAGAGCACTGGTCTCGTAAACCAGGGGTCGTGAGTTCGAACCTCACAGAAGGCATTCATTTTTTTAACCTTCCCGCAAGGAGCGGAGCTATCTCGAGCAGCATCTAACACATGGCAGTACACTGAATGAAAGGGATGTTCTACAACCTATAACAAGTATCATGCTGGCCTCAGAGGTTTTCTGATTGCATAGGCAGAACAGTGGTTTGTATGCATTTTGTAGTATGATGTCATGCTTGGCGATGCCATTCGTGTACGAGCCTCGCTACAGTGTGCATGCATTTTATCCATGTGAAGAGGCGTAAGCAGGTGCTACCATTCTGCGAGATTCCTGCAGAAGGCATACGAATTGCGTTGAGATGCAGAGCACAAGTCAAGGCCTCCGTGGCGCAATCGGCTAGCGCGTTCGGCTGTTAACCGAAAGGTTGGTGGTTCGAGCCCACCCGGGGGCGAAATCGTTTTAACCGTCACCGAGGTGAGGACATACGTCAACTTTGTTAGAGATACACAGCTAGTGTGACAACTTGGCTGTGTTTGAGTGATGCCACAGAGCCTTATACACATTCAGCCAAGTGACACTGTAGGTAAAAACATGGCCCTACACAGACGTTCTACTGTTTTCCTATTTCTTCGTCATGTGTGACACTGCAGTAGAGCGACGCCCACTACAAAAGACGTATTCTTTACATTCAATTTCAGCGTATACGTCGCGAGTGCCATATGACAGGGCCTGTCTCTCGATGTCGATTTCTATTTGGTGTCTCTTAAGTGTCGGTCTGCAGTAGGCCGCTGCTGGCCGAGCGACGTGCAGTCGCCTTACATGAAGCCCCATGGGCAACGCTAGTGCCACTGTCGACAACAGCATACTGCAGCCAGAGAGAGGAGCCGAAAGGCGCATTTCGCAGTCGAGCCACGCAATCCAACAAACTGTGCACTAGGTCAAGATTGTGCAGACCGCAAACGTTTGGTGGCACGACGCTCGTCGTCGATCGTAAGGGCGAAACAGTCAAGAGATGTGGAAAACGGCCATGTGGACACCCCCAGCAGCAGCTGTGTGCCAAATCCGATATCTGGTCGAGGGCTGCAAGATTCAGCATGATGAAGTGACAATTCGGGGAGAGCTCACAAACGCAAAGCTGCCGCCTTCTTAGCTCAGTGGTAGAGCACTGGTCTCGTAAACCAGGGGTCGTGAGTTCGAACCTCACAGAAGGCATTCATTTTTTTAACCTTCCCGCAAGGAGCGGAGCTATCTCGAGCAGCATCTAACACATGGCAGTACACTGAATGAAAGGGATGTTCTACAACCTATAACAAGTATCATGCTGGCCTCAGAGGTTTTCTGATTGCATAGGCAGAACAGTGGTTTGTATGCATTTTGTAGTATGATGTCATGCTTGGCGATGTCATTCGTGTACGAGCCTCGCTACAGTGTGCATGCATTTTATCCATGTGAAGAGGCGTAAGCAGGTGCTACCATTCTGCGAGATTCCTGCAGAAGGCATACGAATTGCGTTGAGATGCAGAGCACAAGTCAAGGCCTCCGTGGCGCAATCGGCTAGCGCGTTCGGCTGTTAACCGAAAGGTTGGTGGTTCGAGCCCACCCGGGGGCGAAATCGTTTTAACCGTCACCGAGGTGAGGACATACGTCAACTTTGTTAGAGATACACAGCTAGTGTGACAACTTGGCTGTGTTTGAGTGATGCCACAGAGCCTTATACACATTCAGCCAAGTGACACTGTAGGTAAAAACATGGCCCTACACAGACGTTCTACTGTTTTCCTATTTCTTCGTCATGTGTGACACTGCAGTAGAGCGACGCCCACTACAAAAGACGTATTCTTTACATTCAATTTCAGCGTATACGTCGCGAGTGCCATATGACAGGGCCTGTCTCTCGATGTCGATTTCTATTTGGTGTCTCTTAAGTGTCGGTCTGCAGTAGGCCGCTGCTGGCCGAGCGACGTGCAGTCGCCTTACATGAAGCCCCATGGGCAACGCTAGTGCCACTGTCGACAACAGCATACTGCAGCCAGAGAGAGGAGCCGAAAGGCGCATTTCGCAGTCGAGCCACGCAATCCAACAAACTGTGCACTAGGTCAAGATTGTGCAGACCGCAAACGTTTGGTGGCACGACGCTCGTCGTCGATCGTAAGGGCGAAACAGTCAAGAGATGTGGAAAACGGCCATGTGGACACCCCCAGCAGCAGCTGTGTGCCAAATCCGATATCTGGTCGAGGGCTGCAAGATTCAGCATGATGAAGTGACAATTCGGGGAGAGCTCACAAACGCAAAGCTGCCGCCTGCTTAGCTCAGTGGTAGAGCACTGGTCTCGTAAACCAGGGGTCGTGAGTTCGAACCTCACAGAAGGCATTCATTTTTTTAACCTTCCCGCAAGGAGCGGAGCTATCTCGAGCAGCATCTAACACATGGCAGTACACTGAATGAAAGGGATGTTCTACAACCTATAACAAGTATCATGCTGGCCTCAGAGGTTTTCTGATTGCATAGGCAGAACAGTGGTTTGTATGCATTTTGTAGTATGATGTCATGCTTGGCGATGCCATTCGTGTACGAGCCTCGCTACAGTGTGCATGCATTTTATCCATGTGAAGAGGCGTAAGCAGGTGCTACCATTCTGCGAGATTCCTGCAGAAGGCATACGAATTGCGTTGAGATGCAGAGCACAAGTCAAGGCCTCCGTGGCGCAATCGGCTAGCGCGTTCGGCTGTTAACCGAAAGGTTGGTGGTTCGAGCCCACCCGGGGGCGAAATCGTTTTAACCGTCACCGAGGTGAGGACATACGTCAACTTTGTTAGAGATACACAGCTAGTGTGACAACTTGGCTGTGTTTGAGTGATGCCACAGAGCCTTATACACATTCAGCCAAGTGACACTGTAGGTAAAAACATGGCCCTACACAGACGTTCTACTGTTTTCCTATTTCTTCGTCATGTGTGACACTGCAGTAGAGCGACGCCCACTACAAAAGACGTATTCTTTACATTCAATTTCAGCGTATACGTCGCGAGTGCCATATGACAGGGCCTGTCTCTCGATGTCGATTTCTATTTGGTGTCTCTTAAGTGTCGGTCTGCAGTAGGCCGCTGCTGGCCGAGCGACGTGCAGTCGCCTTACATGAAGCCCCATGGGCAACGCTAGTGCCACTGTCGACAACAGCATACTGCAGCCAGAGAGAGGAGCCGAAAGGCGCATTTCGCAGTCGGGCCACGCAATCCAACAAACTGTGCACTAGGTCAAGATTGTGCAGACCGCAAACGTTTGGTGGCACGACGCTCGTCGTCGATCGTAAGGGCGAAACAGTCAAGAGATGTGGAAAACGGCCATGTGGACACCCCCAGCAGCAGCTGTGTGCCAAATCCGATATCTGGTCGAGGGCTGCAAGATTCAGCATGATGAAGTGACAATTCGGGGAGAGCTCACAAACGCAAAGCTGCCGCCTTCTTAGCTCAGTGGTAGAGCACTGGTCTCGTAAACCAGGGGTCGTGAGTTCGAACCTCACAGAAGGCATTCATTTTTTTAACCTTCCCGCAAGGAGCGGAGCTATCTCGAGCAGCATCTAACACATGGCAGTACACTGAATGAAAGGGATGTTCTACAACCTATAACAAGTATCATGCTGGCCTCAGAGGTTTTCTGATTGCATAGGCAGAACAGTGGTTTGTATGCATTTTGTAGTATGATGTCATGCTTGGCGATGTCATTCGTGTACGAGCCTCGCTACAGTGTGCATGCATTTTATCCATGTGAAGAGGCGTAAGCAGGTGCTACCATTCTGCGAGATTCCTGCAGAAGGCATACGAATTGCGTTGAGATGCAGAGCACAAGTCAAGGCCTCCGTGGCGCAATCGGCTAGCGCGTTCGGCTGTTAACCGAAAGGTTGGTGGTTCGAGCCCACCCTGCGGCGAAATCGTTTTAACCGTCACCGAGGTGAGGACATACGTCAACTTTGTTAGAGATACACAGCTAGTGTGACAACTTGGCTGTGTTTGAGTGATGCCACAGAGCCTTATACACATTCAGCCAAGTGACACTGTAGGTAAAAACATGGCCCTACACAGACGTTCTACTGTTTTCCTATTTCTTCGTCATGTGTGACACTGCAGTAGAGCGACGCCCACTACAAAAGACGTATTCTTTACATTCAATTTCAGCGTATACGTCGCGAGTGCCATATGACAGGGCCTGTCTCTCGATGTCGATTTCTATTTGGTGTCTCTTAAGTGTCGGTCTGCAGTAGGCCGCTGCTGGCCGAGCGACGTGCAGTCGCCTTACATGAAGCCCCATGGGCAACGCTAGTGCCACTGTCGACAACAGCATACTGCAGCCAGAGAGAGGAGCCGAAAGGCGCATTTCGCAGTCGAGCCACGCAATCCAACAAACTGTGCACTAGGTCAAGATTGTGCAGACCGCAAACGTTTGGTGGCACGACGCTCGTCGTCGATCGTAAGGGCGAAACAGTCAAGAGATGTGGAAAACGGCCATGTGGACACCCCCAGCAGCAGCTGTGTGCCAAATCCGATATCTGGTCGAGGGCTGCAAGATTCAGCATGATGAAGTGACAATTCGGGGAGAGCTCACAAACGCAAAGCTGCCGCCTTCTTAGCTCAGTGGTAGAGCACTGGTCTCGTAAACCAGGGGTCGTGAGTTCGAACCTCACAGAAGGCATTCATTTTTTTAACCTTCCCGCAAGGAGCGGAGCTATCTCGAGCAGCATCTAACACATGGCAGTACACTGAATGAAAGGGATGTTCTACAACCTATAACAAGTATCATGCTGGCCTCAGAGGTTTTCTGATTGCATAGGCAGAACAGTGGTTTGTATGCATTTTGTAGTATGATGTCATGCTTGGCGATGCCATTCGTGTACGAGCCTCGCTACAGTGTGCATGCATTTTATCCATGTGAAGAGGCGTAAGCAGGTGCTACCATTCTGCGAGATTCCTGCAGAAGGCATACGAATTGCGTTGAGATGCAGAGCACAAGTCAAGGCCTCCGTGGCGCAATCGGCTAGCGCGTTCGGCTGTTAACCGAAAGGTTGGTGGTTCGAGCCCACCCGGGGGCGAAATCGTTTTAACCGTCACCGAGGTGAGGACATACGTCAACTTTGTTAGAGATACACAGCTAGTGTGACAACTTGGCTGTGTTTGAGTGATGCCACAGAGCCTTATACACATTCAGCCAAGTGACACTGTAGGTAAAAACATGGCCCTACACAGACGTTCTACTGTTTTCCTATTTCTTCGTCATGTGTGACACTGCAGTAGAGCGACGCCCACTACAAAAGACGTATTCTTTACATTCAATTTCAGCGTATACGTCGCGAGTGCCATATGACAGGGCCTGTCTCTCGATGTCGATTTCTATTTGGTGTCTCTTAAGTGTCGGTCTGCAGTAGGCCGCTGCTGGCCGAGCGACGTGCAGTCGCCTTACATGAAGCCCCATGGGCAACGCTAGTGCCACTGTCGACAACAGCATACTGCAGCCAGAGAGAGGAGCCGAAAGGCGCATTTCGCAGTCGAGCCACGCAATCCAACAAACTGTGCACTAGGTCAAGATTGTGCAGACCGCAAACGTTTGGTGGCACGACGCTCGTCGTCGATCGTAAGGGCGAAACAGTCAAGAGATGTGGAAAACGGCCATGTGGACACCCCCAGCAGCAGCTGTGTGCCAAATCCGATATCTGGTCGAGGGCTGCAAGATTCAGCATGATGAAGTGACAATTCGGGGAGAGCTCACAAACGCAAAGCTGCCGCCTTCTTAGCTCAGTGGTAGAGCACTGGTCTCGTAAACCAGGGGTCGTGAGTTCGAACCTCACAGAAGGCATTCATTTTTTTAACCTTCCCGCAAGGAGCGGAGCTATCTCGAGCAGCATCTAACACATGGCAGTACACTGAATGAAAGGGATGTTCTACAACCTATAACAAGTATCATGCTGGCCTCAGAGGTTTTCTGATTGCATAGGCAGAACAGTGGTTTGTATGCATTTTGTAGTATGATGTCATGCTTGGCGATGTCATTCGTGTACGAGCCTCGCTACAGTGTGCATGCATTTTATCCATGTGAAGAGGCGTAAGCAGGTGCTACCATTCTGCGAGATTCCTGCAGAAGGCATACGAATTGCGTTGAGATGCAGAGCACAAGTCAAGGCCTCCGTGGCGCAATCGGCTAGCGCGTTCGGCTGTTAACCGAAAGGTTGGTGGTTCGAGCCCACCCTGCGGCGAAATCGTTTTAACCGTCACCGAGGTGAGGACATACGTCAACTTTGTTAGAGATACACAGCTAGTGTGACAACTTGGCTGTGTTTGAGTGATGCCACAGAGCCTTATACACATTCAGCCAAGTGACACTGTAGGTAAAAACATGGCCCTACACAGACGTTCTACTGTTTTCCTATTTCTTCGTCATGTGTGACACTGCAGTAGAGCGACGCCCACTACAAAAGACGTATTCTTTACATTCAATTTCAGCGTATACGTCGCGAGTGCCATATGACAGGGCCTGTCTCTCGATGTCGATTTCTATTTGGTGTCTCTTAAGTGTCGGTCTGCAGTAGGCCGCTGCTGGCCGAGCGACGTGCAGTCGCCTTACATGAAGCCCCATGGGCAACGCTAGTGCCACTGTCGACAACAGCATACTGCAGCCAGAGAGAGGAGCCGAAAGGCGCATTTCGCAGTCGAGCCACGCAATCCAACAAACTGTGCACTAGGTCAAGATTGTGCAGACCGCAAACGTTTGGTGGCACGACGCTCGTCGTCGATCGTAAGGGCGAAACAGTCAAGAGATGTGGAAAACGGCCATGTGGACACCCCCAGCAGCAGCTGTGTGCCAAATCCGATATCTGGTCGAGGGCTGCAAGATTCAGCATGATGAAGTGACAATTCGGGGAGAGCTCACAAACGCAAAGCTGCCGCCTTCTTAGCTCAGTGGTAGAGCACTGGTCTCGTAAACCAGGGGTCGTGAGTTCGAACCTCACAGAAGGCATTCATTTTTTTAACCTTCCCGCAAGGAGCGGAGCTATCTCGAGCAGCATCTAACACATGGCAGTACACTGAATGAAAGGGATGTTCTACAACCTATAACAAGTATCATGCTGGCCTCAGAGGTTTTCTGATTGCATAGGCAGAACAGTGGTTTGTATGCATTTTGTAGTATGATGTCATGCTTGGCGATGTCATTCGTGTACGAGCCTCGCTACAGTGTGCATGCATTTTATCCATGTGAAGAGGCGTAAGCAGGTGCTACCATTCTGCGAGATTCCTGCAGAAGGCATACGAATTGCGTTGAGATGCAGAGCACAAGTCAAGGCCTCCGTGGCGCAATCGGCTAGCGCGTTCGGCTGTTAACCGAAAGGTTGGTGGTTCGAGCCCACCCGGGGGCGAAATCGTTTTAACCGTCACCGAGGTGAGGACATACGTCAACTTTGTTAGAGATACACAGCTAGTGTGACAACTTGGCTGTGTTTGAGTGATGCCACAGAGCCTTATACACATTCAGCCAAGTGACACTGTAGGTAAAAACATGGCCCTACACAGACGTTCTACTGTTTTCCTATTTCTTCGTCATGTGTGACACTGCAGTAGAGCGACGCCCACTACAAAAGACGTATTCTTTACATTCAATTTCAGCGTATACGTCGCGAGTGCCATATGACAGGGCCTGTCTCTCGATGTCGATTTCTATTTGGTGTCTCTTAAGTGTCGGTCTGCAGTAGGCCGCTGCTGGCCGAGCGACGTGCAGTCGCCTTACATGAAGCCCCATGGGCAACGCTAGTGCCACTGTCGACAACAGCATACTGCAGCCAGAGAGAGGAGCCGAAAGGCGCATTTCGCAGTCGAGCCACGCAATCCAACAAACTGTGCACTAGGTCAAGATTGTGCAGACCGCAAACGTTTGGTGGCACGACGCTCGTCGTCGATCGTAAGGGCGAAACAGTCAAGAGATGTGGAAAACGGCCATGTGGACACCCCCAGCAGCAGCTGTGTGCCAAATCCGATATCTGGTCGAGGGCTGCAAGATTCAGCATGATGAAGTGACAATTCGGGGAGAGCTCACAAACGCAAAGCTGCCGCCTGCTTAGCTCAGTGGTAGAGCACTGGTCTCGTAAACCAGGGGTCGTGAGTTCGAACCTCACAGAAGGCATTCATTTTTTTAACCTTCCCGCAAGGAGCGGAGCTATCTCGAGCAGCATCTAACACATGGCAGTACACTGAATGAAAGGGATGTTCTACAACCTATAACAAGTATCATGCTGGCCTCAGAGGTTTTCTGATTGCATAGGCAGAACAGTGGTTTGTATGCATTTTGTAGTATGATGTCATGCTTGGCGATGCCATTCGTGTACGAGCCTCGCTACAGTGTGCATGCATTTTATCCATGTGAAGAGGCGTAAGCAGGTGCTACCATTCTGCGAGATTCCTGCAGAAGGCATACGAATTGCGTTGAGATGCAGAGCACAAGTCAAGGCCTCCGTGGCGCAATCGGCTAGCGCGTTCGGCTGTTAACCGAAAGGTTGGTGGTTCGAGCCCACCCGGGGGCGAAATCGTTTTAACCGTCACCGAGGTGAGGACATACGTCAACTTTGTTAGAGATACACAGCTAGTGTGACAACTTGGCTGTGTTTGAGTGATGCCACAGAGCCTTATACACATTCAGCCAAGTGACACTGTAGGTAAAAACATGGCCCTACACAGACGTTCTACTGTTTTCCTATTTCTTCGTCATGTGTGACACTGCAGTAGAGCGACGCCCACTACAAAAGACGTATTCTTTACATTCAATTTCAGCGTATACGTCGCGAGTGCCATATGACAGGGCCTGTCTCTCGATGTCGATTTCTATTTGGTGTCTCTTAAGTGTCGGTCTGCAGTAGGCCGCTGCTGGCCGAGCGACGTGCAGTCGCCTTACATGAAGCCCCATGGGCAACGCTAGTGCCACTGTCGACAACAGCATACTGCAGCCAGAGAGAGGAGCCGAAAGGCGCATTTCGCAGTCGGGCCACGCAATCCAACAAACTGTGCACTAGGTCAAGATTGTGCAGACCGCAAACGTTTGGTGGCACGACGCTCGTCGTCGATCGTAAGGGCGAAACAGTCAAGAGATGTGGAAAACGGCCATGTGGACACCCCCAGCAGCAGCTGTGTGCCAAATCCGATATCTGGTCGAGGGCTGCAAGATTCAGCATGATGAAGTGACAATTCGGGGAGAGCTCACAAACGCAAAGCTGCCGCCTTCTTAGCTCAGTGGTAGAGCACTGGTCTCGTAAACCAGGGGTCGTGAGTTCGAACCTCACAGAAGGCATTCATTTTTTTAACCTTCCCGCAAGGAGCGGAGCTATCTCGAGCAGCATCTAACACATGGCAGTACACTGAATGAAAGGGATGTTCTACAACCTATAACAAGTATCATGCTGGCCTCAGAGGTTTTCTGATTGCATAGGCAGAACAGTGGTTTGTATGCATTTTGTAGTATGATGTCATGCTTGGCGATGTCATTCGTGTACGAGCCTCGCTACAGTGTGCATGCATTTTATCCATGTGAAGAGGCGTAAGCAGGTGCTACCATTCTGCGAGATTCCTGCAGAAGGCATACGAATTGCGTTGAGATGCAGAGCACAAGTCAAGGCCTCCGTGGCGCAATCGGCTAGCGCGTTCGGCTGTTAACCGAAAGGTTGGTGGTTCGAGCCCACCCTGCGGCGAAATCGTTTTAACCGTCACCGAGGTGAGGACATACGTCAACTTTGTTAGAGATACACAGCTAGTGTGACAACTTGGCTGTGTTTGAGTGATGCCACAGAGCCTTATACACATTCAGCCAAGTGACACTGTAGGTAAAAACATGGCCCTACACAGACGTTCTACTGTTTTCCTATTTCTTCGTCATGTGTGACACTGCAGTAGAGCGACGCCCACTACAAAAGACGTATTCTTTACATTCAATTTCAGCGTATACGTCGCGAGTGCCATATGACAGGGCCTGTCTCTCGATGTCGATTTCTATTTGGTGTCTCTTAAGTGTCGGTCTGCAGTAGGCCGCTGCTGGCCGAGCGACGTGCAGTCGCCTTACATGAAGCCCCATGGGCAACGCTAGTGCCACTGTCGACAACAGCATACTGCAGCCAGAGAGAGGAGCCGAAAGGCGCATTTCGCAGTCGAGCCACGCAATCCAACAAACTGTGCACTAGGTCAAGATTGTGCAGACCGCAAACGTTTGGTGGCACGACGCTCGTCGTCGATCGTAAGGGCGAAACAGTCAAGAGATGTGGAAAACGGCCATGTGGACACCCCCAGCAGCAGCTGTGTGCCAAATCCGATATCTGGTCGAGGGCTGCAAGATTCAGCATGATGAAGTGACAATTCGGGGAGAGCTCACAAACGCAAAGCTGCCGCCTTCTTAGCTCAGTGGTAGAGCACTGGTCTCGTAAACCAGGGGTCGTGAGTTCGAACCTCACAGAAGGCATTCATTTTTTTAACCTTCCCGCAAGGAGCGGAGCTATCTCGAGCAGCATCTAACACATGGCAGTACACTGAATGAAAGGGATGTTCTACAACCTATAACAAGTATCATGCTGGCCTCAGAGGTTTTCTGATTGCATAGGCAGAACAGTGGTTTGTATGCATTTTGTAGTATGATGTCATGCTTGGCGATGCCATTCGTGTACGAGCCTCGCTACAGTGTGCATGCATTTTATCCATGTGAAGAGGCGTAAGCAGGTGCTACCATTCTGCGAGATTCCTGCAGAAGGCATACGAATTGCGTTGAGATGCAGAGCACAAGTCAAGGCCTCCGTGGCGCAATCGGCTAGCGCGTTCGGCTGTTAACCGAAAGGTTGGTGGTTCGAGCCCACCCGGGGGCGAAATCGTTTTAACCGTCACCGAGGTGAGGACATACGTCAACTTTGTTAGAGATACACAGCTAGTGTGACAACTTGGCTGTGTTTGAGTGATGCCACAGAGCCTTATACACATTCAGCCAAGTGACACTGTAGGTAAAAACATGGCCCTACACAGACGTTCTACTGTTTTCCTATTTCTTCGTCATGTGTGACACTGCAGTAGAGCGACGCCCACTACAAAAGACGTATTCTTTACATTCAATTTCAGCGTATACGTCGCGAGTGCCATATGACAGGGCCTGTCTCTCGATGTCGATTTCTATTTGGTGTCTCTTAAGTGTCGGTCTGCAGTAGGCCGCTGCTGGCCGAGCGACGTGCAGTCGCCTTACATGAAGCCCCATGGGCAACGCTAGTGCCACTGTCGACAACAGCATACTGCAGCCAGAGAGAGGAGCCGAAAGGCGCATTTCGCAGTCGAGCCACGCAATCCAACAAACTGTGCACTAGGTCAAGATTGTGCAGACCGCAAACGTTTGGTGGCACGACGCTCGTCGTCGATCGTAAGGGCGAAACAGTCAAGAGATGTGGAAAACGGCCATGTGGACACCCCCAGCAGCAGCTGTGTGCCAAATCCGATATCTGGTCGAGGGCTGCAAGATTCAGCATGATGAAGTGACAATTCGGGGAGAGCTCACAAACGCAAAGCTGCCGCCTTCTTAGCTCAGTGGTAGAGCACTGGTCTCGTAAACCAGGGGTCGTGAGTTCGAACCTCACAGAAGGCATTCATTTTTTTAACCTTCCCGCAAGGAGCGGAGCTATCTCGAGCAGCATCTAACACATGGCAGTACACTGAATGAAAGGGATGTTCTACAACCTATAACAAGTATCATGCTGGCCTCAGAGGTTTTCTGATTGCATAGGCAGAACAGTGGTTTGTATGCATTTTGTAGTATGATGTCATGCTTGGCGATGTCATTCGTGTACGAGCCTCGCTACAGTGTGCATGCATTTTATCCATGTGAAGAGGCGTAAGCAGGTGCTACCATTCTGCGAGATTCCTGCAGAAGGCATACGAATTGCGTTGAGATGCAGAGCACAAGTCAAGGCCTCCGTGGCGCAATCGGCTAGCGCGTTCGGCTGTTAACCGAAAGGTTGGTGGTTCGAGCCCACCCTGCGGCGAAATCGTTTTAACCGTCACCGAGGTGAGGACATACGTCAACTTTGTTAGAGATACACAGCTAGTGTGACAACTTGGCTGTGTTTGAGTGATGCCACAGAGCCTTATACACATTCAGCCAAGTGACACTGTAGGTAAAAACATGGCCCTACACAGACGTTCTACTGTTTTCCTATTTCTTCGTCATGTGTGACACTGCAGTAGAGCGACGCCCACTACAAAAGACGTATTCTTTACATTCAATTTCAGCGTATACGTCGCGAGTGCCATATGACAGGGCCTGTCTCTCGATGTCGATTTCTATTTGGTGTCTCTTAAGTGTCGGTCTGCAGTAGGCCGCTGCTGGCCGAGCGACGTGCAGTCGCCTTACATGAAGCCCCATGGGCAACGCTAGTGCCACTGTCGACAACAGCATACTGCAGCCAGAGAGAGGAGCCGAAAGGCGCATTTCGCAGTCGAGCCACGCAATCCAACAAACTGTGCACTAGGTCAAGATTGTGCAGACCGCAAACGTTTGGTGGCACGACGCTCGTCGTCGATCGTAAGGGCGAAACAGTCAAGAGATGTGGAAAACGGCCATGTGGACACCCCCAGCAGCAGCTGTGTGCCAAATCCGATATCTGGTCGAGGGCTGCAAGATTCAGCATGATGAAGTGACAATTCGGGGAGAGCTCACAAACGCAAAGCTGCCGCCTTCTTAGCTCAGTGGTAGAGCACTGGTCTCGTAAACCAGGGGTCGTGAGTTCGAACCTCACAGAAGGCATTCATTTTTTTAACCTTCCCGCAAGGAGCGGAGCTATCTCGAGCAGCATCTAACACATGGCAGTACACTGAATGAAAGGGATGTTCTACAACCTATAACAAGTATCATGCTGGCCTCAGAGGTTTTCTGATTGCATAGGCAGAACAGTGGTTTGTATGCATTTTGTAGTATGATGTCATGCTTGGCGATGTCATTCGTGTACGAGCCTCGCTACAGTGTGCATGCATTTTATCCATGTGAAGAGGCGTAAGCAGGTGCTACCATTCTGCGAGATTCCTGCAGAAGGCATACGAATTGCGTTGAGATGCAGAGCACAAGTCAAGGCCTCCGTGGCGCAATCGGCTAGCGCGTTCGGCTGTTAACCGAAAGGTTGGTGGTTCGAGCCCACCCGGGGGCGAAATCGTTTTAACCGTCACCGAGGTGAGGACATACGTCAACTTTGTTAGAGATACACAGCTAGTGTGACAACTTGGCTGTGTTTGAGTGATGCCACAGAGCCTTATACACATTCAGCCAAGTGACACTGTAGGTAAAAACATGGCCCTACACAGACGTTCTAGTGTTTTCCTATTTCTTCGTCATGTGTGACACTGCAGTAGAGCGACGCCCACTACAAAAGACGTATTCTTTACATTCAATTTCAGCGTATACGTCGCGAGTGCCATATGACAGGGCCTGTCTCTCGATGTCGATTTCTATTTGGTGTCTCTTAAGTGTCGGTCTGCAGTAGGCCGCTGCTGGCCGAGCGACGTGCAGTCGCCTTACATGAAGCCCCATGGGCAACGCTAGTGCCACTGTCGACAACAGCATACTGCAGCCAGAGAGAGGAGCCGAAAGGCGCATTTCGCAGTCGAGCCACGCAATCCAACAAACTGTGCACTAGGTCAAGATTGTGCAGACCGCAAACGTTTGGTGGCACGACGCTCGTCGTCGATCGTAAGGGCGAAACAGTCAAGAGATGTGGAAAACGGCCATGTGGACACCCCCAGCAGCAGCTGTGTGCCAAATCCAATATCTGGTCGAGGGCTGCAAGATTCAGCATGATGAAGTGACAATTCGGGGAGAGCTCACAAACGCAAAGCTGCCGCCTTCTTAGCTCAGTGGTAGAGCACTGGTCTCGTAAACCAGGGGTCGTGAGTTCGAACCTCACAGAAGGCATTCATTTTTTTAACCTTCCCGCAAGGAGCGGAGCTATCTCGAGCAGCATCTAACACATGGCAGTACACTGAATGAAAGGGATGTTCTACAACCTATAACAAGTATCATGCTGGCCTCAGAGGTTTTCTGATTGCATAGGCAGAACAGTGGTTTGTATGCATTTTGTAGTATGATGTCATGCTTGGCGATGCCATTCGTGTACGAGCCTCGCTACAGTGTGCATGCATTTTATCCATGTGAAGAGGCGTAAGCAGGTGCTACCATTCTGCGAGATTCCTGCAGAAGGCATACGAATTGCGTTGAGATGCAGAGCACAAGTCAAGGCCTCCGTGGCGCAATCGGCTAGCGCGTTCGGCTGTTAACCGAAAGGTTGGTGGTTCGAGCCCACCCGGGGGCGAAATCGTTTTAACCGTCACCGAGGTGAGGACATACGTCAACTTTGTTAGAGATACACAGCTAGTGTGACAACTTGGCTGTGTTTGAGTGATGCCACAGAGCCTTATACACATTCAGCCAAGTGACACTGTAGGTAAAAACATGGCCCTACACAGACGTTCTAGTGTTTTCCTATTTCTTCGTCATGTGTGACACTGCAGTAGAGCGACGCCCACTACAAAAGACGTATTCTTTACATTCAATTTCAGCGTATACGTCGCGAGTGCCATATGACAGGGCCTGTCTCTCGATGTCGATTTCTATTTGGTGTCTCTTAAGTGTCGGTCTGCAGTAGGCCGCTGCTGGCCGAGCGACGTGCAGTCGCCTTACATGAAGCCCCATGGGCAACGCTAGTGCCACTGTCGACAACAGCATACTGCAGCCAGAGAGAGGAGCCGAAAGGCGCATTTCGCAGTCGAGCCACGCAATCCAACAAACTGTGCACTAGGTCAAGATTGTGCAGACCGCAAACGTTTGGTGGCACGACGCTCGTCGTCGATCGTAAGGGCGAAACAGTCAAGAGATGTGGAAAACGGCCATGTGGACACCCCCAGCAGCAGCTGTGTGCCAAATCCAATATCTGGTCGAGGGCTGCAAGATTCAGCATGATGAAGTGACAATTCGGGGAGAGCTCACAAACGCAAAGCTGCCGCCTTCTTAGCTCAGTGGTAGAGCACTGGTCTCGTAAACCAGGGGTCGTGAGTTCGAACCTCACAGAAGGCATTCATTTTTTTAACCTTCCCGCAAGGAGCGGAGCTATCTCGAGCAGCATCTAACACATGGCAGTACACTGAATGAAAGGGATGTTCTACAACCTATAACAAGTATCATGCTGGCCTCAGAGGTTTTCTGATTGCATAGGCAGAACAGTGGTTTGTATGCATTTTGTAGTATGATGTCATGCTTGGCGATGCCATTCGTGTACGAGCCTCGCTACAGTGTGCATGCATTTTATCCATGTGAAGAGGCGTAAGCAGGTGCTACCATTCTGCGAGATTCCTGCAGAAGGCATACGAATTGCGTTGAGATGCAGAGCACAAGTCAAGGCCTCCGTGGCGCAATCGGCTAGCGCGTTCGGCTGTTAACCGAAAGGTTGGTGGTTCGAGCCCACCCGGGGGCGAAATCGTTTTAACCGTCACCGAGGTGAGGACATACGTCAACTTTGTTAGAGATACACAGCTAGTGTGACAACTTGGCTGTGTTTGAGTGATGCCACAGAGCCTTATACACATTCAGCCAAGTGACACTGTAGGTAAAAACATGGCCCTACACAGACGTTCTACTGTTTTCCTATTTCTTCGTCATGTGTGACACTGCAGTAGAGCGACGCCCACTACAAAAGACGTATTCTTTACATTCAATTTCAGCGTATACGTCGCGAGTGCCATATGACAGGGCCTGTCTCTCGATGTCGATTTCTATTTGGTGTCTCTTAAGTGTCGGTCTGCAGTAGGCCGCTGCTGGCCGAGCGACGTGCAGTCGCCTTACATGAAGCCCCATGGGCAACGCTAGTGCCACTGTCGACAACAGCATACTGCAGCCAGAGAGAGGAGCCGAAAGGCGCATTTCGCAGTCGAGCCACGCAATCCAACAAACTGTGCACTAGGTCAAGATTGTGCAGACCGCAAACGTTTGGTGGCACGACGCTCGTCGTCGATCGTAAGGGCGAAACAGTCAAGAGATGTGGAAAACGGCCATGTGGACACCCCCAGCAGCAGCTGTGTGCCAAATCCAATATCTGGTCGAGGGCTGCAAGATTCAGCATGATGAAGTGACAATTCGGGGAGAGCTCACAAACGCAAAGCTGCCGCCTTCTTAGCTCAGTGGTAGAGCACTGGTCTCGTAAACCAGGGGTCGTGAGTTCGAACCTCACAGAAGGCATTCATTTTTTTAACCTTCCCGCAAGGAGCGGAGCTATCTCGAGCAGCATCTAACACATGGCAGTACACTGAATGAAAGGGATGTTCTACAACCTATAACAAGTATCATGCTGGCCTCAGAGGTTTTCTGATTGCATAGGCAGAACAGTGGTTTGTATGCATTTTGTAGTATGATGTCATGCTTGGCGATGCCATTCGTGTACGAGCCTCGCTACAGTGTGCATGCATTTTATCCATGTGAAGAGGCGTAAGCAGGTGCTACCATTCTGCGAGATTCCTGCAGAAGGCATACGAATTGCGTTGAGATGCAGAGCACAAGTCAAGGCCTCCGTGGCGCAATCGGCTAGCGCGTTCGGCTGTTAACCGAAAGGTTGGTGGTTCGAGCCCACCCGGGGGCGAAATCGTTTTAACCGTCACCGAGGTGAGGACATACGTCAACTTTGTTAGAGATACACAGCTAGTGTGACAACTTGGCTGTGTTTGAGTGATGCCACAGAGCCTTATACACATTCAGCCAAGTGACACTGTAGGTAAAAACATGGCCCTACACAGACGTTCTACTGTTTTCCTATTTCTTCGTCATGTGTGACACTGCAGTAGAGCGACGCCCACTACAAAAGACGTATTCTTTACATTCAATTTCAGCGTATACGTCGCGAGTGCCATATGACAGGGCCTGTCTCTCGATGTCGATTTCTATTTGGTGTCTCTTAAGTGTCGGTCTGCAGTAGGCCGCTGCTGGCCGAGCGACGTGCAGTCGCCTTACATGAAGCCCCATGGGCAACGCTAGTGCCACTGTCGACAACAGCATACTGCAGCCAGAGAGAGGAGCCGAAAGGCGCATTTCGCAGTCGAGCCACGCAATCCAACAAACTGTGCACTAGGTCAAGATTGTGCAGACCGCAAACGTTTGGTGGCACGACGCTCGTCGTCGATCGTAAGGGCGAAACAGTCAAGAGATGTGGAAAACGGCCATGTGGACACCCCCAGCAGCAGCTGTGTGCCAAATCCGATATCTGGTCGAGGGCTGCAAGATTCAGCATGATGAAGTGACAATTCGGGGAGAGCTCACAAACGCAAAGCTGCCGCCTTCTTAGCTCAGTGGTAGAGCACTGGTCTCGTAAACCAGGGGTCGTGAGTTCGAACCTCACAGAAGGCATTCATTTTTTTAACCTTCCCGCAAGGAGCGGAGCTATCTCGAGCAGCATCTAACACATGGCAGTACACTGAATGAAAGGGATGTTCTACAACCTATAACAAGTATCATGCTGGCCTCAGAGGTTTTCTGATTGCATAGGCAGAACAGTGGTTTGTATGCATTTTGTAGTATGATGTCATGCTTGGCGATGCCATTCGTGTACGAGCCTCGCTACAGTGTGCATGCATTTTATCCATGTGAAGAGGCGTAAGCAGGTGCTACCATTCTGCGAGATTCCTGCAGAAGGCATACGAATTGCGTTGAGATGCAGAGCACAAGTCAAGGCCTCCGTGGCGCAATCGGCTAGCGCGTTCGGCTGTTAACCGAAAGGTTGGTGGTTCGAGCCCACCCGGGGGCGAAATCGTTTTAACCGTCACCGAGGTGAGGACATACGTCAACTTTGTTAGAGATACACAGCTAGTGTGACAACTTGGCTGTGTTTGAGTGATGCCACAGAGCCTTATACACATTCAGCCAAGTGACACTGTAGGTAAAAACATGGCCCTACACAGACGTTCTACTGTTTTCCTATTTCTTCGTCATGTGTGACACTGCAGTAGAGCGACGCCCACTACAAAAGACGTATTCTTTACATTCAATTTCAGCGTATACGTCGCGAGTGCCATATGACAGGGCCTGTCTCTCGATGTCGATTTCTATTTGGTGTCTCTTAAGTGTCGGTCTGCAGTAGGCCGCTGCTGGCCGAGCGACGTGCAGTCGCCTTACATGAAGCCCCATGGGCAACGCTAGTGCCACTGTCGACAACAGCATACTGCAGCCAGAGAGAGGAGCCGAAAGGCGCATTTCGCAGTCGAGCCACGCAATCCAACAAACTGTGCACTAGGTCAAGATTGTGCAGACCGCAAACGTTTGGTGGCACGACGCTCGTCGTCGATCGTAAGGGCGAAACAGTCAAGAGATGTGGAAAACGGCCATGTGGACACCCCCAGCAGCAGCTGTGTGCCAAATCCAATATCTGGTCGAGGGCTGCAAGATTCAGCATGATGAAGTGACAATTCGGGGAGAGCTCACAAACGCAAAGCTGCCGCCTTCTTAGCTCAGTGGTAGAGCACTGGTCTCGTAAACCAGGGGTCGTGAGTTCGAACCTCACAGAAGGCATTCATTTTTTTAACCTTCCCGCAAGGAGCGGAGCTATCTCGAGCAGCATCTAACACATGGCAGTACACTGAATGAAAGGGATGTTCTACAACCTATAACAAGTATCATGCTGGCCTCAGAGGTTTTCTGATTGCATAGGCAGAACAGTGGTTTGTATGCATTTTGTAGTATGATGTCATGCTTGGCGATGCCATTCGTGTACGAGCCTCGCTACAGTGTGCATGCATTTTATCCATGTGAAGAGGCGTAAGCAGGTGCTACCATTCTGCGAGATTCCTGCAGAAGGCATACGAATTGCGTTGAGATGCAGAGCACAAGTCAAGGCCTCCGTGGCGCAATCGGCTAGCGCGTTCGGCTGTTAACCGAAAGGTTGGTGGTTCGAGCCCACCCGGGGGCGAAATCGTTTTAACCGTCACCGAGGTGAGGACATACGTCAACTTTGTTAGAGATACACAGCTAGTGTGACAACTTGGCTGTGTTTGAGTGATGCCACAGAGCCTTATACACATTCAGCCAAGTGACACTGTAGGTAAAAACATGGCCCTACACAGACGTTCTACTGTTTTCCTATTTCTTCGTCATGTGTGACACTGCAGTAGAGCGACGCCCACTACAAAAGACGTATTCTTTACATTCAATTTCAGCGTATACGTCGCGAGTGCCATATGACAGGGCCTGTCTCTCGATGTCGATTTCTATTTGGTGTCTCTTAAGTGTCGGTCTGCAGTAGGCCGCTGCTGGCCGAGCGACGTGCAGTCGCCTTACATGAAGCCCCATGGGCAACGCTAGTGCCACTGTCGACAACAGCATACTGCAGCCAGAGAGAGGAGCCGAAAGGCGCATTTCGCAGTCGAGCCACGCAATCCAACAAACTGTGCACTAGGTCAAGATTGTGCAGACCGCAAACGTTTGGTGGCACGACGCTCGTCGTCGATCGTAAGGGCGAAACAGTCAAGAGATGTGGAAAACGGCCATGTGGACACCCCCAGCAGCAGCTGTGTGCCAAATCCGATATCTGGTCGAGGGCTGCAAGATTCAGCATGATGAAGTGACAATTCGGGGAGAGCTCACAAACGCAAAGCTGCCGCCTTCTTAGCTCAGTGGTAGAGCACTGGTCTCGTAAACCAGGGGTCGTGAGTTCGAACCTCACAGAAGGCATTCATTTTTTTAACCTTCCCGCAAGGAGCGGAGCTATCTCGAGCAGCATCTAACACATGGCAGTACACTGAATGAAAGGGATGTTCTACAACCTATAACAAGTATCATGCTGGCCTCAGAGGTTTTCTGATTGCATAGGCAGAACAGTGGTTTGTATGCATTTTGTAGTATGATGTCATGCTTGGCGATGTCATTCGTGTACGAGCCTCGCTACAGTGTGCATGCATTTTATCCATGTGAAGAGGCGTAAGCAGGTGCTACCATTCTGCGAGATTCCTGCAGAAGGCATACGAATTGCGTTGAGATGCAGAGCACAAGTCAAGGCCTCCGTGGCGCAATCGGCTAGCGCGTTCGGCTGTTAACCGAAAGGTTGGTGGTTCGAGCCCACCCGGGGGCGAAATCGTTTTAACCGTCACCGAGGTGAGGACATACGTCAACTTTGTTAGAGATACACAGCTAGTGTGACAACTTGGCTGTGTTTGAGTGATGCCACAGAGCCTTATACACATTCAGCCAAGTGACACTGTAGGTAAAAACATGGCCCTACACAGACGTTCTACTGTTTTCCTATTTCTTCGTCATGTGTGACACTGCAGTAGAGCGACGCCCACTACAAAAGACGTATTCTTTACATTCAATTTCAGCGTATACGTCGCGAGTGCCATATGACAGGGCCTGTCTCTCGATGTCGATTTCTATTTGGTGTCTCTTAAGTGTCGGTCTGCAGTAGGCCGCTGCTGGCCGAGCGACGTGCAGTCGCCTTACATGAAGCCCCATGGGCAACGCTAGTGCCACTGTCGACAACAGCATACTGCAGCCAGAGAGAGGAGCCGAAAGGCGCATTTCGCAGTCGAGCCACGCAATCCAACAAACTGTGCACTAGGTCAAGATTGTGCAGACCGCAAACGTTTGGTGGCACGACGCTCGTCGTCGATCGTAAGGGCGAAACAGTCAAGAGATGTGGAAAACGGCCATGTGGACACCCCCAGCAGCAGCTGTGTGCCAAATCCGATATCTGGTCGAGGGCTGCAAGATTCAGCATGATGAAGTGACAATTCGGGGAGAGCTCACAAACGCAAAGCTGCCGCCTTCTTAGCTCAGTGGTAGAGCACTGGTCTCGTAAACCAGGGGTCGTGAGTTCGAACCTCACAGAAGGCATTCATTTTTTTAACCTTCCCGCAAGGAGCGGAGCTATCTCGAGCAGCATCTAACACATGGCAGTACACTGAATGAAAGGGATGTTCTACAACCTATAACAAGTATCATGCTGGCCTCAGAGGTTTTCTGATTGCATAGGCAGAACAGTGGTTTGTATGCATTTTGTAGTATGATGTCATGCTTGGCGATGCCATTCGTGTACGAGCCTCGCTACAGTGTGCATGCATTTTATCCATGTGAAGAGGCGTAAGCAGGTGCTACCATTCTGCGAGATTCCTGCAGAAGGCATACGAATTGCGTTGAGATGCAGAGCACAAGTCAAGGCCTCCGTGGCGCAATCGGCTAGCGCGTTCGGCTGTTAACCGAAAGGTTGGTGGTTCGAGCCCACCCGGGGGCGAAATCGTTTTAACCGTCACCGAGGTGAGGACATACGTCAACTTTGTTAGAGATACACAGCTAGTGTGACAACTTGGCTGTGTTTGAGTGATGCCACAGAGCCTTATACACATTCAGCCAAGTGACACTGTAGGTAAAAACATGGCCCTACACAGACGTTCTACTGTTTTCCTATTTCTTCGTCATGTGTGACACTGCAGTAGAGCGACGCCCACTACAAAAGACGTATTCTTTACATTCAATTTCAGCGTATACGTCGCGAGTGCCATATGACAGGGCCTGTCTCTCGATGTCGATTTCTATTTGGTGTCTCTTAAGTGTCGGTCTGCAGTAGGCCGCTGCTGGCCGAGCGACGTGCTGTCGCCTTACATGAAGCCCCATGGGCAACGCTAGTGCCACTGTCGACAACAGCATACTGCAGCCAGAGAGAGGAGCCGAAAGGCGCATTTCGCAGTCGAGCCACGCAATCCAACAAACTGTGCACTAGGTCAAGATTGTGCAGACCGCAAACGTTTGGTGGCACGACGCTCGTCGTCGATCGTAAGGGCGAAACAGTCAAGAGATGTGGAAAACGGCCATGTGGACACCCCCAGCAGCAGCTGTGTGCCAAATCCGATATCTGGTCGAGGGCTGCAAGATTCAGCATGATGAAGTGACAATTCGGGGAGAGCTCACAAACGCAAAGCTGCCGCCTTCTTAGCTCAGTGGTAGAGCACTGGTCTCGTAAACCAGGGGTCGTGAGTTCGAACCTCACAGAAGGCATTCATTTTTTTAACCTTCCCGCAAGGAGCGGAGCTATCTCGAGCAGCATCTAACACATGGCAGTACACTGAATGAAAGGGATGTTCTACAACCTATAACAAGTATCATGCTGGCCTCAGAGGTTTTCTGATTGCATAGGCAGAACAGTGGTTTGTATGCATTTTGTAGTATGATGTCATGCTTGGCGATGTCATTCGTGTACGAGCCTCGCTACAGTGTGCATGCATTTTATCCATGTGAAGAGGCGTAAGCAGGTGCTACCATTCTGCGAGATTCCTGCAGAAGGCATACGAATTGCGTTGAGATGCAGAGCACAAGTCAAGGCCTCCGTGGCGCAATCGGCTAGCGCGTTCGGCTGTTAACCGAAAGGTTGGTGGTTCGAGCCCACCCGGGGGCGAAATCGTTTTAACCGTCACCGAGGTGAGGACATACGTCAACTTTGTTAGAGATACACAGCTAGTGTGACAACTTGGCTGTGTTTGAGTGATGCCACAGAGCCTTATACACATTCAGCCAAGTGACACTGTAGGTAAAAACATGGCCCTACACAGACGTTCTACTGTTTTCCTATTTCTTCGTCATGTGTGACACTGCAGTAGAGCGACGCCCACTACAAAAGACGTATTCTTTACATTCAATTTCAGCGTATACGTCGCGAGTGCCATATGACAGGGCCTGTCTCTCGATGTCGATTTCTATTTGGTGTCTCTTAAGTGTCGGTCTGCAGTAGGCCGCTGCTGGCCGAGCGACATGCAGTCGCCTTACATGAAGCCCCATGGGCAACGCTAGTGCCACTGTCGACAACAGCATACTGCAGCCAGAGAGAGGAGCCGAAAGGCGCATTTCGCAGTCGAGCCACGCAATCCAACAAACTGTGCACTAGGTCAAGATTGTGCAGACCGCAAACGTTTGGTGGCACGACGCTCGTCGTCGATCGTAAGGGCGAAACAGTCAAGAGATGTGGAAAACGGCCATGTGGACACCCCCAGCAGCAGCTGTGTGCCAAATCCGATATCTGGTCGAGGGCTGCAAGATTCAGCATGATGAAGTGACAATTCGGGGAGAGCTCACAAACGCAAAGCTGCCGCCTTCTTAGCTCAGTGGTAGAGCACTGGTCTCGTAAACCAGGGGTCGTGAGTTCGAACCTCACAGAAGGCATTCATTTTTTTAACCTTCCCGCAAGGAGCGGAGCTATCTCGAGCAGCATCTAACACATGGCAGTACACTGAATGAAAGGGATGTTCTACAACCTATAACAAGTATCATGCTGGCCTCAGAGGTTTTCTGATTGCATAGGCAGAACAGTGGTTTGTATGCATTTTGTAGTATGATGTCATGCTTGGCGATGTCATTCGTGTACGAGCCTCGCTACAGTGTGCATGCATTTTATCCATGTGAAGAGGCGTAAGCAGGTGCTACCATTCTGCGAGATTCCTGCAGAAGGCATACGAATTGCGTTGAGATGCAGAGCACAAGTCAAGGCCTCCGTGGCGCAATCGGCTAGCGCGTTCGGCTGTTAACCGAAAGGTTGGTGGTTCGAGCCCACCCGGGGGCGAAATCGTTTTAACCGTCACCGAGGTGAGGACATACGTCAACTTTGTTAGAGATACACAGCTAGTGTGACAACTTGGCTGTGTTTGAGTGATGCCACAGAGCCTTATACACATTCAGCCAAGTGACACTGTAGGTAAAAACATGGCCCTACACAGACGTTCTACTGTTTTCCTATTTCTTCGTCATGTGTGACACTGCAGTAGAGCGACGCCCACTACAAAAGACGTATTCTTTACATTCAATTTCAGCGTATACGTCGCGAGTGCCATATGACAGGGCCTGTCTCTCGATGTCGATTTCTATTTGGTGTCTCTTAAGTGTCGGTCTGCAGTAGGCCGCTGCTGGCCGAGCGACGTGCAGTCGCCTTACATGAAGCCCCATGGGCAACGCTAGTGCCACTGTCGACAACAGCATACTGCAGCCAGAGAGAGGAGCCGAAAGGCGCATTTCGCAGTCGAGCCACGCAATCCAACAAACTGTGCACTAGGTCAAGATTGTGCAGACCGCAAACGTTTGGTGGCACGACGCTCGTCGTCGATCGTAAGGGCGAAACAGTCAAGAGATGTGGAAAACGGCCATGTGGACACCCCCAGCAGCAGCTGTGTGCCAAATCCGATATCTGGTCGAGGGCTGCAAGATTCAGCATGATGAAGTGACAATTCGGGGAGAGCTCACAAACGCAAAGCTGCCGCCTTCTTAGCTCAGTGGTAGAGCACTGGTCTCGTAAACCAGGGGTCGTGAGTTCGAACCTCACAGAAGGCATTCATTTTTTTAACCTTCCCGCAAGGAGCGGAGCTATCTCGAGCAGCATCTAACACATGGCAGTACACTGAATGAAAGGGATGTTCTACAACCTATAACAAGTATCATGCTGGCCTCAGAGGTTTTCTGATTGCATAGGCAGAACAGTGGTTTGTATGCATTTTGTAGTATGATGTCATGCTTGGCGATGTCATTCGTGTACGAGCCTCGCTACAGTGTGCATGCATTTTATCCATGTGAAGAGGCGTAAGCAGGTGCTACCATTCTGCGAGATTCCTGCAGAAGGCATACGAATTGCGTTGAGATGCAGAGCACAAGTCAAGGCCTCCGTGGCGCAATCGGCTAGCGCGTTCGGCTGTTAACCGAAAGGTTGGTGGTTCGAGCCCACCCGGGGGCGAAATCGTTTTAACCGTCACCGAGGTGAGGACATACGTCAACTTTGTTAGAGATACACAGCTAGTGTGACAACTTGGCTGTGTTTGAGTGATGCCACAGAGCCTTATACACATTCAGCCAAGTGACACTGTAGGTAAAAACATGGCCCTACACAGACGTTCTACTGTTTTCCTATTTCTTCGTCATGTGTGACACTGCAGTAGAGCGACGCCCACTACAAAAGACGTATTCTTTACATTCAATTTCAGCGTATACGTCGCGAGTGCCATATGACAGGGCCTGTCTCTCGATGTCGATTTCTATTTGGTGTCTCTTAAGTGTCGGTCTGCAGTAGGCCGCTGCTGGCCGAGCGACGTGCAGTCGCCTTACATGAAGCCCCATGGGCAACGCTAGTGCCACTGTCGACAACAGCATACTGCAGCCAGAGAGAGGAGCCGAAAGGCGCATTTCGCAGTCGAGCCACGCAATCCAACAAACTGTGCACTAGGTCAAGATTGTGCAGACCGCAAACGTTTGGTGGCACGACGCTCGTCGTCGATCGTAAGGGCGAAACAGTCAAGAGATGTGGAAAACGGCCATGTGGACACCCCCAGCAGCAGCTGTGTGCCAAATCCGATATCTGGTCGAGGGCTGCAAGATTCAGCATGATGAAGTGACAATTCGGGGAGAGCTCACAAACGCAAAGCTGCCGCCTTCTTAGCTCAGTGGTAGAGCACTGGTCTCGTAAACCAGGGGTCGTGAGTTCGAACCTCACAGAAGGCATTCATTTTTTTAACCTTCCCGCAAGGAGCGGAGCTATCTCGAGCAGCATCTAACACATGGCAGTACACTGAATGAAAGGGATGTTCTACAACCTATAACAAGTATCATGCTGGCCTCAGAGGTTTTCTGATTGCATAGGCAGAACAGTGGTTTGTATGCATTTTGTAGTATGATGTCATGCTTGGCGATGCCATTCGTGTACGAGCCTCGCTACAGTGTGCATGCATTTTATCCATGTGAAGAGGCGTAAGCAGGTGCTACCATTCTGCGAGATTCCTGCAGAAGGCATACGAATTGCGTTGAGATGCAGAGCACAAGTCAAGGCCTCCGTGGCGCAATCGGCTAGCGCGTTCGGCTGTTAACCGAAAGGTTGGTGGTTCGAGCCCACCCGGGGGCGAAATCGTTTTAACCGTCACCGAGGTGAGGACATACGTCAACTTTGTTAGAGATACACAGCTAGTGTGACAACTTGGCTGTGTTTGAGTGATGCCACAGAGCCTTATACACATTCAGCCAAGTGACACTGTAGGTAAAAACATGGCCCTACACAGACGTTCTACTGTTTTCCTATTTCTTCGTCATGTGTGACACTGCAGTAGAGCGACGCCCACTACAAAAGACGTATTCTTTACATTCAATTTCAGCGTATACGTCGCGAGTGCCATATGACAGGGCCTGTCTCTCGATGTCGATTTCTATTTGGTGTCTCTTAAGTGTCGGTCTGCAGTAGGCCGCTGCTGGCCGAGCGACGTGCTGTCGCCTTACATGAAGCCCCATGGGCAACGCTAGTGCCACTGTCGACAACAGCATACTGCAGCCAGAGAGAGGAGCCGAAAGGCGCATTTCGCAGTCGAGCCACGCAATCCAACAAACTGTGCACTAGGTCAAGATTGTGCAGACCGCAAACGTTTGGTGGCACGACGCTCGTCGTCGATCGTAAGGGCGAAACAGTCAAGAGATGTGGAAAACGGCCATGTGGACACCCCCAGCAGCAGCTGTGTGCCAAATCCGATATCTGGTCGAGGGCTGCAAGATTCAGCATGATGAAGTGACAATTCGGGGAGAGCTCACAAACGCAAAGCTGCCGCCTTCTTAGCTCAGTGGTAGAGCACTGGTCTCGTAAACCAGGGGTCGTGAGTTCGAACCTCACAGAAGGCATTCATTTTTTTAACCTTCCCGCAAGGAGCGGAGCTATCTCGAGCAGCATCTAACACATGGCAGTACACTGAATGAAAGGGATGTTCTACAACCTATAACAAGTATCATGCTGGCCTCAGAGGTTTTCTGATTGCATAGGCAGAACAGTGGTTTGTATGCATTTTGTAGTATGATGTCATGCTTGGCGATGTCATTCGTGTACGAGCCTCGCTACAGTGTGCATGCATTTTATCCATGTGAAGAGGCGTAAGCAGGTGCTACCATTCTGCGAGATTCCTGCAGAAGGCATACGAATTGCGTTGAGATGCAGAGCACAAGTCAAGGCCTCCGTGGCGCAATCGGCTAGCGCGTTCGGCTGTTAACCGAAAGGTTGGTGGTTCGAGCCCACCCGGGGGCGAAATCGTTTTAACCGTCACCGAGGTGAGGACATACGTCAACTTTGTTAGAGATACACAGCTAGTGTGACAACTTGGCTGTGTTTGAGTGATGCCACAGAGCCTTATACACATTCAGCCAAGTGACACTGTAGGTAAAAACATGGCCCTACACAGACGTTCTACTGTTTTCCTATTTCTTCGTCATGTGTGACACTGCAGTAGAGCGACGCCCACTACAAAAGACGTATTCTTTACATTCAATTTCAGCGTATACGTCGCGAGTGCCATATGACAGGGCCTGTCTCTCGATGTCGATTTCTATTTGGTGTCTCTTAAGTGTCGGTCTGCAGTAGGCCGCTGCTGGCCGAGCGACATGCAGTCGCCTTACATGAAGCCCCATGGGCAACGCTAGTGCCACTGTCGACAACAGCATACTGCAGCCAGAGAGAGGAGCCGAAAGGCGCATTTCGCAGTCGAGCCACGCAATCCAACAAACTGTGCACTAGGTCAAGATTGTGCAGACCGCAAACGTTTGGTGGCACGACGCTCGTCGTCGATCGTAAGGGCGAAACAGTCAAGAGATGTGGAAAACGGCCATGTGGACACCCCCAGCAGCAGCTGTGTGCCAAATCCGATATCTGGTCGAGGGCTGCAAGATTCAGCATGATGAAGTGACAATTCGGGGAGAGCTCACAAACGCAAAGCTGCCGCCTTCTTAGCTCAGTGGTAGAGCACTGGTCTCGTAAACCAGGGGTCGTGAGTTCGAACCTCACAGAAGGCATTCATTTTTTTAACCTTCCCGCAAGGAGCGGAGCTATCTCGAGCAGCATCTAACACATGGCAGTACACTGAATGAAAGGGATGTTCTACAACCTATAACAAGTATCATGCTGGCCTCAGAGGTTTTCTGATTGCATAGGCAGAACAGTGGTTTGTATGCATTTTGTAGTATGATGTCATGCTTGGCGATGTCATTCGTGTACGAGCCTCGCTACAGTGTGCATGCATTTTATCCATGTGAAGAGGCGTAAGCAGGTGCTACCATTCTGCGAGATTCCTGCAGAAGGCATACGAATTGCGTTGAGATGCAGAGCACAAGTCAAGGCCTCCGTGGCGCAATCGGCTAGCGCGTTCGGCTGTTAACCGAAAGGTTGGTGGTTCGAGCCCACCCGGGGGCGAAATCGTTTTAACCGTCACCGAGGTGAGGACATACGTCAACTTTGTTAGAGATACACAGCTAGTGTGACAACTTGGCTGTGTTTGAGTGATGCCACAGAGCCTTATACACATTCAGCCAAGTGACACTGTAGGTAAAAACATGGCCCTACACAGACGTTCTACTGTTTTCCTATTTCTTCGTCATGTGTGACACTGCAGTAGAGCGACGCCCACTACAAAAGACGTATTCTTTACATTCAATTTCAGCGTATACGTCGCGAGTGCCATATGACAGGGCCTGTCTCTCGATGTCGATTTCTATTTGGTGTCTCTTAAGTGTCGGTCTGCAGTAGGCCGCTGCTGGCCGAGCGACGTGCAGTCGCCTTACATGAAGCCCCATGGGCAACGCTAGTGCCACTGTCGACAACAGCATACTGCAGCCAGAGAGAGGAGCCGAAAGGCGCATTTCGCAGTCGAGCCACGCAATCCAACAAACTGTGCACTAGGTCAAGATTGTGCAGACCGCAAACGTTTGGTGGCACGACGCTCGTCGTCGATCGTAAGGGCGAAACAGTCAAGAGATGTGGAAAACGGCCATGTGGACACCCCCAGCAGCAGCTGTGTGCCAAATCCGATATCTGGTCGAGGGCTGCAAGATTCAGCATGATGAAGTGACAATTCGGGGAGAGCTCACAAACGCAAAGCTGCCGCCTTCTTAGCTCAGTGGTAGAGCACTGGTCTCGTAAACCAGGGGTCGTGAGTTCGAACCTCACAGAAGGCATTCATTTTTTTAACCTTCCCGCAAGGAGCGGAGCTATCTCGAGCAGCATCTAACACATGGCAGTACACTGAATGAAAGGGATGTTCTACAACCTATAACAAGTATCATGCTGGCCTCAGAGGTTTTCTGATTGCATAGGCAGAACAGTGGTTTGTATGCATTTTGTAGTATGATGTCATGCTTGGCGATGCCATTCGTGTACGAGCCTCGCTACAGTGTGCATGCATTTTATCCATGTGAAGAGGCGTAAGCAGGTGCTACCATTCTGCGAGATTCCTGCAGAAGGCATACGAATTGCGTTGAGATGCAGAGCACAAGTCAAGGCCTCCGTGGCGCAATCGGCTAGCGCGTTCGGCTGTTAACCGAAAGGTTGGTGGTTCGAGCCCACCCGGGGGCGAAATCGTTTTAACCGTCACCGAGGTGAGGACATACGTCAACTTTGTTAGAGATACACAGCTAGTGTGACAACTTGGCTGTGTTTGAGTGATGCCACAGAGCCTTATACACATTCAGCCAAGTGACACTGTAGGTAAAAACATGGCCCTACACAGACGTTCTACTGTTTTCCTATTTCTTCGTCATGTGTGACACTGCAGTAGAGCGACGCCCACTACAAAAGACGTATTCTTTACATTCAATTTCAGCGTATACGTCGCGAGTGCCATATGACAGGGCCTGTCTCTCGATGTCGATTTCTATTTGGTGTCTCTTAAGTGTCGGTCTGCAGTAGGCCGCTGCTGGCCGAGCGACGTGCAGTCGCCTTACATGAAGCCCCATGGGCAACGCTAGTGCCACTGTCGACAACAGCATACTGCAGCCAGAGAGAGGAGCCGAAAGGCGCATTTCGCAGTCGAGCCACGCAATCCAACAAACTGTGCACTAGGTCAAGATTGTGCAGACCGCAAACGTTTGGTGGCACGACGCTCGTCGTCGATCGTAAGGGCGAAACAGTCAAGAGATGTGGAAAACGGCCATGTGGACACCCCCAGCAGCAGCTGTGTGCCAAATCCGATATCTGGTCGAGGGCTGCAAGATTCAGCATGATGAAGTGACAATTCGGGGAGAGCTCACAAACGCAAAGCTGCCGCCTTCTTAGCTCAGTGGTAGAGCACTGGTCTCGTAAACCAGGGGTCGTGAGTTCGAACCTCACAGAAGGCATTCATTTTTTTAACCTTCCCGCAAGGAGCGGAGCTATCTCGAGCAGCATCTAACACATGGCAGTACACTGAATGAAAGGGATGTTCTACAACCTATAACAAGTATCATGCTGGCCTCAGAGGTTTTCTGATTGCATAGGCAGAACAGTGGTTTGTATGCATTTTGTAGTATGATGTCATGCTTGGCGATGTCATTCGTGTACGAGCCTCGCTACAGTGTGCATGCATTTTATCCATGTGAAGAGGCGTAAGCAGGTGCTACCATTCTGCGAGATTCCTGCAGAAGGCATACGAATTGCGTTGAGATGCAGAGCACAAGTCAAGGCCTCCGTGGCGCAATCGGCTAGCGCGTTCGGCTGTTAACCGAAAGGTTGGTGGTTCGAGCCCACCCGGGGGCGAAATCGTTTTAACCGTCACCGAGGTGAGGACATACGTCAACTTTGTTAGAGATACACAGCTAGTGTGACAACTTGGCTGTGTTTGAGTGATGCCACAGAGCCTTATACACATTCAGCCAAGTGACACTGTAGGTAAAAACATGGCCCTACACAGACGTTCTACTGTTTTCCTATTTCTTCGTCATGTGTGACACTGCAGTAGAGCGACGCCCACTACAAAAGACGTATTCTTTACATTCAATTTCAGCGTATACGTCGCGAGTGCCATATGACAGGGCCTGTCTCTCGATGTCGATTTCTATTTGGTGTCTCTTAAGTGTCGGTCTGCAGTAGGCCGCTGCTGGCCGAGCGACGTGCAGTCGTGTCGGTCTGCAGTAGGCCGCTGCTGGCCGAGCGACGTGCAGTCGCCTTACATGAAGCCCCATGGGCAACGCTAGTGCCACTGTCGACAACAGCATACTGCAGCCAGAGAGAGGAGCCGAAAGGCGCATTTCGCAGTCGAGCCACGCAATCCAACAAACTGTGCACTAGGTCAAGATTGTGCAGACCGCAAACGTTTGGTGGCACGACGCTCGTCGTCGATCGTAAGGGCGAAACAGTCAAGAGATGTGGAAAACGGCCATGTGGACACCCCCAGCAGCAGCTGTGTGCCAAATCCGATATCTGGTCGAGGGCTGCAAGATTCAGCATGATGAAGTGACAATTCGGGGAGAGCTCACAAACGCAAAGCTGCCGCCTTCTTAGCTCAGTGGTAGAGCACTGGTCTCGTAAACCAGGGGTCGTGAGTTCGAACCTCACAGAAGGCATTCATTTTTTTAACCTTCCCGCAAGGAGCGGAGCTATCTCGAGCAGCATCTAACACATGGCAGTACACTGAATGAAAGGGATGTTCTACAACCTATAACAAGTATCATGCTGGCCTCAGAGGTTTTCTGATTGCATAGGCAGAACAGTGGTTTGTATGCATTTTGTAGTATGATGTCATGCTTGGCGATGTCATTCGTGTACGAGCCTCGCTACAGTGTGCATGCATTTTATCCATGTGAAGAGGCGTAAGCAGGTGCTACCATTCTGCGAGATTCCTGCAGAAGGCATACGAATTGCGTTGAGATGCAGAGCACAAGTCAAGGCCTCCGTGGCGCAATCGGCTAGCGCGTTCGGCTGTTAACCGAAAGGTTGGTGGTTCGAGCCCACCCGGGGGCGAAATCGTTTTAACCGTCACCGAGGTGAGGACATACGTCAACTTTGTTAGAGATACACAGCTAGTGTGACAACTTGGCTGTGTTTGAGTGATGCCACAGAGCCTTATACACATTCAGCCAAGTGACACTGTAGGTAAAAACATGGCCCTACACAGACGTTCTACTGTTTTCCTATTTCTTCGTCATGTGTGACACTGCAGTAGAGCGACGCCCACTACAAAAGACGTATTCTTTACATTCAATTTCAGCGTATACGTCGCGAGTGCCATATGACAGGGCCTGTCTCTCGATGTCGATTTCTATTTGGTGTCTCTTAAGTGTCGGTCTGCAGTAGGCCGCTGCTGGCCGAGCGACGTGCAGTCGCCTTACATGAAGCCCCATGGGCAACGCTAGTGCCACTGTCGACAACAGCATACTGCAGCCAGAGAGAGGAGCCGAAAGGCGCATTTCGCAGTCGAGCCACGCAATCCAACAAACTGTGCACTAGGTCAAGATTGTGCAGACCGCAAACGTTTGGTGGCACGACGCTCGTCGTCGATCGTAAGGGCGAAACAGTCAAGAGATGTGGAAAACGGCCATGTGGACACCCCCAGCAGCAGCTGTGTGCCAAATCCGATATCTGGTCGAGGGCTGCAAGATTCAGCATGATGAAGTGACAATTCGGGGAGAGCTCACAAACGCAAAGCTGCCGCCTTCTTAGCTCAGTGGTAGAGCACTGGTCTCGTAAACCAGGGGTCGTGAGTTCGAACCTCACAGAAGGCATTCATTTTTTTAACCTTCCCGCAAGGAGCGGAGCTATCTCGAGCAGCATCTAACACATGGCAGTACACTGAATGAAAGGGATGTTCTACAACCTATAACAAGTATCATGCTGGCCTCAGAGGTTTTCTGATTGCATAGGCAGAACAGTGGTTTGTATGCATTTTGTAGTATGATGTCATGCTTGGCGATGTCATTCGTGTACGAGCCTCGCTACAGTGTGCATGCATTTTATCCATGTGAAGAGGCGTAAGCAGGTGCTACCATTCTGCGAGATTCCTGCAGAAGGCATACGAATTGCGTTGAGATGCAGAGCACAAGTCAAGGCCTCCGTGGCGCAATCGGCTAGCGCGTTCGGCTGTTAACCGAAAGGTTGGTGGTTCGAGCCCACCCGGGGGCGAAATCGTTTTAACCGTCACCGAGGTGAGGACATACGTCAACTTTGTTAGAGATACACAGCTAGTGTGACAACTTGGCTGTGTTTGAGTGATGCCACAGAGCCTTATACACATTCAGCCAAGTGACACTGTAGGTAAAAACATGGCCCTACACAGACGTTCTACTGTTTTCCTATTTCTTCGTCATGTGTGACACTGCAGTAGAGCGACGCCCACTACAAAAGACGTATTCTTTACATTCAATTTCAGCGTATACGTCGCGAGTGCCATATGACAGGGCCTGTCTCTCGATGTCGATTTCTATTTGGTGTCTCTTAAGTGTCGGTCTGCAGTAGGCCGCTGCTGGCCGAGCGACGTGCAGTCGCCTTACATGAAGCCCCATGGGCAACGCTAGTGCCACTGTCGACAACAGCATACTGCAGCCAGAGAGAGGAGCCGAAAGGCGCATTTCGCAGTCGAGCCACGCAATCCAACAAACTGTGCACTAGGTCAAGATTGTGCAGACCGCAAACGTTTGGTGGCACGACGCTCGTCGTCGATCGTAAGGGCGAAACAGTCAAGAGATGTGGAAAACGGCCATGTGGACACCCCCAGCAGCAGCTGTGTGCCAAATCCGATATCTGGTCGAGGGCTGCAAGATTCAGCATGATGAAGTGACAATTCGGGGAGAGCTCACAAACGCAAAGCTGCCGCCTTCTTAGCTCAGTGGTAGAGCACTGGTCTCGTAAACCAGGGGTCGTGAGTTCGAACCTCACAGAAGGCATTCATTTTTTTAACCTTCCCGCAAGGAGCGGAGCTATCTCGAGCAGCATCTAACACATGGCAGTACACTGAATGAAAGGGATGTTCTACAACCTATAACAAGTATCATGCTGGCCTCAGAGGTTTTCTGATTGCATAGGCAGAACAGTGGTTTGTATGCATTTTGTAGTATGATGTCATGCTTGGCGATGTCATTCGTGTACGAGCCTCGCTACAGTGTGCATGCATTTTATCCATGTGAAGAGGCGTAAGCAGGTGCTACCATTCTGCGAGATTCCTGCAGAAGGCATACGAATTGCGTTGAGATGCAGAGCACAAGTCAAGGCCTCCGTGGCGCAATCGGCTAGCGCGTTCGGCTGTTAACCGAAAGGTTGGTGGTTCGAGCCCACCCGGGGGCGAAATCGTTTTAACCGTCACCGAGGTGAGGACATACGTCAACTTTGTTAGAGATACACAGCTAGTGTGACAACTTGGCTGTGTTTGAGTGATGCCACAGAGCCTTATACACATTCAGCCAAGTGACACTGTAGGTAAAAACATGGCCCTACACAGACGTTCTACTGTTTTCCTATTTCTTCGTCATGTGTGACACTGCAGTAGAGCGACGCCCACTACAAAAGACGTATTCTTTACATTCAATTTCAGCGTATACGTCGCGAGTGCCATATGACAGGGCCTGTCTCTCGATGTCGATTTCTATTTGGTGTCTCTTAAGTGTCGGTCTGCAGTAGGCCGCTGCTGGCCGAGCGACGTGCAGTCGCCTTACATGAAGCCCCATGGGCAACGCTAGTGCCACTGTCGACAACAGCATACTGCAGCCAGAGAGAGGAGCCGAAAGGCGCATTTCGCAGTCGAGCCACGCAATCCAACAAACTGTGCACTAGGTCAAGATTGTGCAGACCGCAAACGTTTGGTGGCACGACGCTCGTCGTCGATCGTAAGGGCGAAACAGTCAAGAGATGTGGAAAACGGCCATGTGGACACCCCCAGCAGCAGCTGTGTGCCAAATCCGATATCTGGTCGAGGGCTGCAAGATTCAGCATGATGAAGTGACAATTCGGGGAGAGCTCACAAACGCAAAGCTGCCGCCTTCTTAGCTCAGTGGTAGAGCACTGGTCTCGTAAACCAGGGGTCGTGAGTTCGAACCTCACAGAAGGCATTCATTTTTTTAACCTTCCCGCAAGGAGCGGAGCTATCTCGAGCAGCATCTAACACATGGCAGTACACTGAATGAAAGGGATGTTCTACAACCTATAACAAGTATCATGCTGGCCTCAGAGGTTTTCTGATTGCATAGGCAGAACAGTGGTTTGTATGCATTTTGTAGTATGATGTCATGCTTGGCGATGCCATTCGTGTACGAGCCTCGCTACAGTGTGCATGCATTTTATCCATGTGAAGAGGCGTAAGCAGGTGCTACCATTCTGCGAGATTCCTGCAGAAGGCATACGAATTGCGTTGAGATGCAGAGCACAAGTCAAGGCCTCCGTGGCGCAATCGGCTAGCGCGTTCGGCTGTTAACCGAAAGGTTGGTGGTTCGAGCCCACCCGGGGGCGAAATCGTTTTAACCGTCACCGAGGTGAGGACATACGTCAACTTTGTTAGAGATACACAGCTAGTGTGACAACTTGGCTGTGTTTGAGTGATGCCACAGAGCCTTATACACATTCAGCCAAGTGACACTGTAGGTAAAAACATGGCCCTACACAGACGTTCTACTGTTTTCCTATTTCTTCGTCATGTGTGACACTGCAGTAGAGCGACGCCCACTACAAAAGACGTATTCTTTACATTCAATTTCAGCGTATACGTCGCGAGTGCCATATGACAGGGCCTGTCTCTCGATGTCGATTTCTATTTGGTGTCTCTTAAGTGTCGGTCTGCAGTAGGCCGCTGCTGGCCGAGCGACGTGCAGTCGCCTTACATGAAGCCCCATGGGCAACGCTAGTGCCACTGTCGACAACAGCATACTGCAGCCAGAGAGAGGAGCCGAAAGGCGCATTTCGCAGTCGAGCCACGCAATCCAACAAACTGTGCACTAGGTCAAGATTGTGCAGACCGCAAACGTTTGGTGGCACGACGCTCGTCGTCGATCGTAAGGGCGAAACAGTCAAGAGATGTGGAAAACGGCCATGTGGACACCCCCAGCAGCAGCTGTGTGCCAAATCCGATATCTGGTCGAGGGCTGCAAGATTCAGCATGATGAAGTGACAATTCGGGGAGAGCTCACAAACGCAAAGCTGCCGCCTTCTTAGCTCAGTGGTAGAGCACTGGTCTCGTAAACCAGGGGTCGTGAGTTCGAACCTCACAGAAGGCATTCATTTTTTTAACCTTCCCGCAAGGAGCGGAGCTATCTCGAGCAGCATCTAACACATGGCAGTACACTGAATGAAAGGGATGTTCTACAACCTATAACAAGTATCATGCTGGCCTCAGAGGTTTTCTGATTGCATAGGCAGAACAGTGGTTTGTATGCATTTTGTAGTATGATGTCATGCTTGGCGATGTCATTCGTGTACGAGCCTCGCTACAGTGTGCATGCATTTTATCCATGTGAAGAGGCGTAAGCAGGTGCTACCATTCTGCGAGATTCCTGCAGAAGGCATACGAATTGCGTTGAGATGCAGAGCACAAGTCAAGGCCTCCGTGGCGCAATCGGCTAGCGCGTTCGGCTGTTAACCGAAAGGTTGGTGGTTCGAGCCCACCCGGGGGCGAAATCGTTTTAACCGTCACCGAGGTGAGGACATACGTCAACTTTGTTAGAGATACACAGCTAGTGTGACAACTTGGCTGTGTTTGAGTGATGCCACAGAGCCTTATACACATTCAGCCAAGTGACACTGTAGGTAAAAACATGGCCCTACACAGACGTTCTACTGTTTTCCTATTTCTTCGTCATGTGTGACACTGCAGTAGAGCGACGCCCACTACAAAAGACGTATTCTTTACATTCAATTTCAGCGTATACGTCGCGAGTGCCATATGACAGGGCCTGTCTCTCGATGTCGATTTCTATTTGGTGTCTCTTAAGTGTCGGTCTGCAGTAGGCCGCTGCTGGCCGAGCGACGTGCAGTCGCCTTACATGAAGCCCCATGGGCAACGCTAGTGCCACTGTCGACAACAGCATACTGCAGCCAGAGAGAGGAGCCGAAAGGCGCATTTCGCAGTCGAGCCACGCAATCCAACAAACTGTGCACTAGGTCAAGATTGTGCAGACCGCAAACGTTTGGTGGCACGACGCTCGTCGTCGATCGTAAGGGCGAAACAGTCAAGAGATGTGGAAAACGGCCATGTGGACACCCCCAGCAGCAGCTGTGTGCCAAATCCGATATCTGGTCGAGGGCTGCAAGATTCAGCATGATGAAGTGACAATTCGGGGAGAGCTCACAAACGCAAAGCTGCCGCCTTCTTAGCTCAGTGGTAGAGCACTGGTCTCGTAAACCAGGGGTCGTGAGTTCGAACCTCACAGAAGGCATTCATTTTTTTAACCTTCCCGCAAGGAGCGGAGCTATCTCGAGCAGCATCTAACACATGGCAGTACACTGAATGAAAGGGATGTTCTACAACCTATAACAAGTATCATGCTGGCCTCAGAGGTTTTCTGATTGCATAGGCAGAACAGTGGTTTGTATGCATTTTGTAGTATGATGTCATGCTTGGCGATGTCATTCGTGTACGAGCCTCGCTACAGTGTGCATGCATTTTATCCATGTGAAGAGGCGTAAGCAGGTGCTACCATTCTGCGAGATTCCTGCAGAAGGCATACGAATTGCGTTGAGATGCAGAGCACAAGTCAAGGCCTCCGTGGCGCAATCGGCTAGCGCGTTCGGCTGTTAACCGAAAGGTTGGTGGTTCGAGCCCACCCGGGGGCGAAATCGTTTTAACCGTCACCGAGGTGAGGACATACGTCAACTTTGTTAGAGATACACAGCTAGTGTGACAACTTGGCTGTGTTTGAGTGATGCCACAGAGCCTTATACACATTCAGCCAAGTGACACTGTAGGTAAAAACATGGCCCTACACAGACGTTCTACTGTTTTCCTATTTCTTCGTCATGTGTGACACTGCAGTAGAGCGACGCCCACTACAAAAGACGTATTCTTTACATTCAATTTCAGCGTATACGTCGCGAGTGCCATATGACAGGGCCTGTCTCTCGATGTCGATTTCTATTTGGTGTCTCTTAAGTGTCGGTCTGCAGTAGGCCGCTGCTGGCCGAGCGACGTGCAGTCGCCTTACATGAAGCCCCATGGGCAACGCTAGTGCCACTGTCGACAACAGCATACTGCAGCCAGAGAGAGGAGCCGAAAGGCGCATTTCGCAGTCGAGCCACGCAATCCAACAAACTGTGCACTAGGTCAAGATTGTGCAGACCGCAAACGTTTGGTGGCACGACGCTCGTCGTCGATCGTAAGGGCGAAACAGTCAAGAGATGTGGAAAACGGCCATGTGGACACCCCCAGCAGCAGCTGTGTGCCAAATCCGATATCTGGTCGAGGGCTGCAAGATTCAGCATGATGAAGTGACAATTCGGGGAGAGCTCACAAACGCAAAGCTGCCGCCTTCTTAGCTCAGTGGTAGAGCACTGGTCTCGTAAACCAGGGGTCGTGAGTTCGAACCTCACAGAAGGCATTCATTTTTTTAACCTTCCCGCAAGGAGCGGAGCTATCTCGAGCAGCATCTAACACATGGCAGTACACTGAATGAAAGGGATGTTCTACAACCTATAACAAGTATCATGCTGGCCTCAGAGGTTTTCTGATTGCATAGGCAGAACAGTGGTTTGTATGCATTTTGTAGTATGATGTCATGCTTGGCGATGTCATTCGTGTACGAGCCTCGCTACAGTGTGCATGCATTTTATCCATGTGAAGAGGCGTAAGCAGGTGCTACCATTCTGCGAGATTCCTGCAGAAGGCATACGAATTGCGTTGAGATGCAGAGCACAAGTCAAGGCCTCCGTGGCGCAATCGGCTAGCGCGTTCGGCTGTTAACCGAAAGGTTGGTGGTTCGAGCCCACCCGGGGGCGAAATCGTTTTAACCGTCACCGAGGTGAGGACATACGTCAACTTTGTTAGAGATACACAGCTAGTGTGACAACTTGGCTGTGTTTGAGTGATGCCACAGAGCCTTATACACATTCAGCCAAGTGACACTGTAGGTAAAAACATGGCCCTACACAGACGTTCTACTGTTTTCCTATTTCTTCGTCATGTGTGACACTGCAGTAGAGCGACGCCCACTACAAAAGACGTATTCTTTACATTCAATTTCAGCGTATACGTCGCGAGTGCCATATGACAGGGCCTGTCTCTCGATGTCGATTTCTATTTGGTGTCTCTTAAGTGTCGGTCTGCAGTAGGCCGCTGCTGGCCGAGCGACGTGCAGTCGCCTTACATGAAGCCCCATGGGCAACGCTAGTGCCACTGTCGACAACAGCATACTGCAGCCAGAGAGAGGAGCCGAAAGGCGCATTTCGCAGTCGAGCCACGCAATCCAACAAACTGTGCACTAGGTCAAGATTGTGCAGACCGCAAACGTTTGGTGGCACGACGCTCGTCGTCGATCGTAAGGGCGAAACAGTCAAGAGATGTGGAAAACGGCCATGTGGACACCCCCAGCAGCAGCTGTGTGCCAAATCCGATATCTGGTCGAGGGCTGCAAGATTCAGCATGATGAAGTGACAATTCGGGGAGAGCTCACAAACGCAAAGCTGCCGCCTTCTTAGCTCAGTGGTAGAGCACTGGTCTCGTAAACCAGGGGTCGTGAGTTCGAACCTCACAGAAGGCATTCATTTTTTTAACCTTCCCGCAAGGAGCGGAGCTATCTCGAGCAGCATCTAACACATGGCAGTACACTGAATGAAAGGGATGTTCTACAACCTATAACAAGTATCATGCTGGCCTCAGAGGTTTTCTGATTGCATAGGCAGAACAGTGGTTTGTATGCATTTTGTAGTATGATGTCATGCTTGGCGATGTCATTCGTGTACGAGCCTCGCTACAGTGTGCATGCATTTTATCCATGTGAAGAGGCGTAAGCAGGTGCTACCATTCTGCGAGATTCCTGCAGAAGGCATACGAATTGCGTTGAGATGCAGAGCACAAGTCAAGGCCTCCGTGGCGCAATCGGCTAGCGCGTTCGGCTGTTAACCGAAAGGTTGGTGGTTCGAGCCCACCCGGGGGCGAAATCGTTTTAACCGTCACCGAGGTGAGGACATACGTCAACTTTGTTAGAGATACACAGCTAGTGTGACAACTTGGCTGTGTTTGAGTGATGCCACAGAGCCTTATACACATTCAGCCAAGTGACACTGTAGGTAAAAACATGGCCCTACACAGACGTTCTACTGTTTTCCTATTTCTTCGTCATGTGTGACACTGCAGTAGAGCGACGCCCACTACAAAAGACGTATTCTTTACATTCAATTTCAGCGTATACGTCGCGAGTGCCATATGACAGGGCCTGTCTCTCGATGTCGATTTCTATTTGGTGTCTCTTAAGTGTCGGTCTGCAGTAGGCCGCTGCTGGCCGAGCGACGTGCAGTCGCCTTACATGAAGCCCCATGGGCAACGCTAGTGCCACTGTCGACAACAGCATACTGCAGCCAGAGAGAGGAGCCGAAAGGCGCATTTCGCAGTCGAGCCACGCAATCCAACAAACTGTGCACTAGGTCAAGATTGTGCAGACCGCAAACGTTTGGTGGCACGACGCTCGTCGTCGATCGTAAGGGCGAAACAGTCAAGAGATGTGGAAAACGGCCATGTGGACACCCCCAGCAGCAGCTGTGTGCCAAATCCGATATCTGGTCGAGGGCTGCAAGATTCAGCATGATGAAGTGACAATTCGGGGAGAGCTCACAAACGCAAAGCTGCCGCCTTCTTAGCTCAGTGGTAGAGCACTGGTCTCGTAAACCAGGGGTCGTGAGTTCGAACCTCACAGAAGGCATTCATTTTTTTAACCTTCCCGCAAGGAGCGGAGCTATCTCGAGCAGCATCTAACACATGCAGTACACTGAATGAAAGGGATGTTCTACAACCTATAACAAGTATCATGCTGGCCTCAGAGGTTTTCTGATTGCATAGGCAGAACAGTGGTTTGTATGCATTTTGTAGGTATGATGTCATGCTTGGCGATGCCATTCGTGTACGAGCCTCGCTACAGTGTGCATGCATTTTATCCATGTGAAGAGGCGTAAGCAGGTGCTACCATTCTGCGAGATTCCTGCAGAAGGCATACGAATTGCGTTGAGATGCAGAGCACAAGTCAAGGCCTCCGTGGCGCAATCGGCTAGCGCGTTCGGCTGTTAACCGAAAGGTTGGTGGTTCGAGCCCACCCGGGGGCGAAATCGTTTTAACCGTCACCGAGGTGAGGACATACGTCAACTTTGTTAGAGATACACAGCTAGTGTGACAACTTGGCTGTGTTTGAGTGATGCCACAGAGCCTTATACACATTCAGCCAAGTGACACTGTAGGTAAAAACATGGCCCTACACAGACGTTCTACTGTTTTCCTATTTCTTCGTCATGTGTGACACTGCAGTAGAGCGACGCCCACTACAAAAGACGTATTCTTTACATTCAATTTCAGCGTATACGTCGCGAGTGCCATATGACAGGGCCTGTCTCTCGATGTCGATTTCTATTTGGTGTCTCTTAAGTGTCGGTCTGCAGTAGGCCGCTGCTGGCCGAGCGACGTGCAGTCGCCTTACATGAAGCCCCATGGGCAACGCTAGTGCCACTGTCGACAACAGCATACTGCAGCCAGAGAGAGGAGCCGAAAGGCGCATTTCGCAGTCGAGCCACGCAATCCAACAAACTGTGCACTAGGTCAAGATTGTGCAGACCGCAAACGTTTGGTGGCACGACGCTCGTCGTCGATCGTAAGGGCGAAACAGTCAAGAGATGTGGAAAACGGCCATGTGGACACCCCCAGCAGCAGCTGTGTGCCAAATCCGATATCTGGTCGAGGGCTGCAAGATTCAGCATGATGAAGTGACAATTCGGGGAGAGCTCACAAACGCAAAGCTGCCGCCTTCTTAGCTCAGTGGTAGAGCACTGGTCTCGTAAACCAGGGGTCGTGAGTTCGAACCTCACAGAAGGCATTCATTTTTTTAACCTTCCCGCAAGGAGCGGAGCTATCTCGAGCAGCATCTAACACATGGCAGTACACTGAATGAAAGGGATGTTCTACAACCTATAACAAGTATCATGCTGGCCTCAGAGGTTTTCTGATTGCATAGGCAGAACAGTGGTTTGTATGCATTTTGTAGTATGATGTCATGCTTGGCGATGTCATTCGTGTACGAGCCTCGCTACAGTGTGCATGCATTTTATCCATGTGAAGAGGCGTAAGCAGGTGCTACCATTCTGCGAGATTCCTGCAGAAGGCATACGAATTGCGTTGAGATGCAGAGCACAAGTCAAGGCCTCCGTGGCGCAATCGGCTAGCGCGTTCGGCTGTTAACCGAAAGGTTGGTGGTTCGAGCCCACCCGGGGGCGAAATCGTTTTAACCGTCACCGAGGTGAGGACATACGTCAACTTTGTTAGAGATACACAGCTAGTGTGACAACTTGGCTGTGTTTGAGTGATGCCACAGAGCCTTATACACATTCAGCCAAGTGACACTGTAGGTAAAAACATGGCCCTACACAGACGTTCTACTGTTTTCCTATTTCTTCGTCATGTGTGACACTGCAGTAGAGCGACGCCCACTACAAAAGACGTATTCTTTACATTCAATTTCAGCGTATACGTCGCGAGTGCCATATGACAGGGCCTGTCTCTCGATGTCGATTTCTATTTGGTGTCTCTTAAGTGTCGGTCTGCAGTAGGCCGCTGCTGGCCGAGCGACGTGCAGTCGCCTTACATGAAGCCCCATGGGCAACGCTAGTGCCACTGTCGACAACAGCATACTGCAGCCAGAGAGAGGAGCCGAAAGGCGCATTTCGCAGTCGAGCCACGCAATCCAACAAACTGTGCACTAGGTCAAGATTGTGCAGACCGCAAACGTTTGGTGGCACGACGCTCGTCGTCGATCGTAAGGGCGAAACAGTCAAGAGATGTGGAAAACGGCCATGTGGACACCCCCAGCAGCAGCTGTGTGCCAAATCCGATATCTGGTCGAGGGCTGCAAGATTCAGCATGATGAAGTGACAATTCGGGGAGAGCTCACAAACGCAAAGCTGCCGCCTTCTTAGCTCAGTGGTAGAGCACTGGTCTCGTAAACCAGGGGTCGTGAGTTCGAACCTCACAGAAGGCATTCATTTTTTTAACCTTCCCGCAAGGAGCGGAGCTATCTCGAGCAGCATCTAACACATGGCAGTACACTGAATGAAAGGGATGTTCTACAACCTATAACAAGTATCATGCTGGCCTCAGAGGTTTTCTGATTGCATAGGCAGAACAGTGGTTTGTATGCATTTTGTAGTATGATGTCATGCTTGGCGATGTCATTCGTGTACGAGCCTCGCTACAGTGTGCATGCATTTTATCCATGTGAAGAGGCGTAAGCAGGTGCTACCATTCTGCGAGATTCCTGCAGAAGGCATACGAATTGCGTTGAGATGCAGAGCACAAGTCAAGGCCTCCGTGGCGCAATCGGCTAGCGCGTTCGGCTGTTAACCGAAAGGTTGGTGGTTCGAGCCCACCCGGGGGCGAAATCGTTTTAACCGTCACCGAGGTGAGGACATACGTCAACTTTGTTAGAGATACACAGCTAGTGTGACAACTTGGCTGTGTTTGAGTGATGCCACAGAGCCTTATACACATTCAGCCAAGTGACACTGTAGGTAAAAACATGGCCCTACACAGACGTTCTACTGTTTTCCTATTTCTTCGTCATGTGTGACACTGCAGTAGAGCGACGCCCACTACAAAAGACGTATTCTTTACATTCAATTTCAGCGTATACGTCGCGAGTGCCATATGACAGGGCCTGTCTCTCGATGTCGATTTCTATTTGGTGTCTCTTAAGTGTCGGTCTGCAGTAGGCCGCTGCTGGCCGAGCGACGTGCAGTCGCCTTACATGAAGCCCCATGGGCAACGCTAGTGCCACTGTCGACAACAGCATACTGCAGCCAGAGAGAGGAGCCGAAAGGCGCATTTCGCAGTCGAGCCACGCAATCCAACAAACTGTGCACTAGGTCAAGATTGTGCAGACCGCAAACGTTTGGTGGCACGACGCTCGTCGTCGATCGTAAGGGCGAAACAGTCAAGAGATGTGGAAAACGGCCATGTGGACACCCCCAGCAGCAGCTGTGTGCCAAATCCGATATCTGGTCGAGGGCTGCAAGATTCAGCATGATGAAGTGACAATTCGGGGAGAGCTCACAAACGCAAAGCTGCCGCCTTCTTAGCTCAGTGGTAGAGCACTGGTCTCGTAAACCAGGGGTCGTGAGTTCGAACCTCACAGAAGACATTCATTTTTTTAACCTTCCCGCAAGGAGCGGAGCTATCTCGAGCAGCATCTAACACATGGCAGTACACTGAATGAAAGGGATGTTCTACAACCTATAACAAGTATCATGCTGGCCTCAGAGGTTTTCTGATTGCATAGGCAGAACAGTGGTTTGTATGCATTTTGTAGTATGATGTCATGCTTGGCGATGTCATTCGTGTACGAGCCTCGCTACAGTGTGCATGCATTTTATCCATGTGAAGAGGCGTAAGCAGGTGCTACCATTCTGCGAGATTCCTGCAGAAGGCATACGAATTGCGTTGAGATGCAGAGCACAAGTCAAGGCCTCCGTGGCGCAATCGGCTAGCGCGTTCGGCTGTTAACCGAAAGGTTGGTGGTTCGAGCCCACCCGGGGGCGAAATCGTTTTAACCGTCACCGAGGTGAGGACATACGTCAACTTTGTTAGAGATACACAGCTAGTGTGACAACTTGGCTGTGTTTGAGTGATGCCACAGAGCCTTATACACATTCAGCCAAGTGACACTGTAGGTAAAAACATGGCCCTACACAGACGTTCTACTGTTTTCCTATTTCTTCGTCATGTGTGACACTGCAGTAGAGCGACGCCCACTACAAAAGACGTATTCTTTACATTCAATTTCAGCGTATACGTCGCGAGTGCCATATGACAGGGCCTGTCTCTCGATGTCGATTTCTATTTGGTGTCTCTTAAGTGTCGGTCTGCAGTAGGCCGCTGCTGGCCGAGCGACGTGCAGTCGCCTTACATGAAGCCCCATGGGCAACGCTAGTGCCACTGTCGACAACAGCATACTGCAGCCAGAGAGAGGAGCCGAAAGGCGCATTTCGCAGTCGAGCCACGCAATCCAACAAACTGTGCACTAGGTCAAGATTGTGCAGACCGCAAACGTTTGGTGGCACGACGCTCGTCGTCGATCGTAAGGGCGAAACAGTCAAGAGATGTGGAAAACGGCCATGTGGACACCCCCAGCAGCAGCTGTGTGCCAAATCCGATATCTGGTCGAGGGCTGCAAGATTCAGCATGATGAAGTGACAATTCGGGGAGAGCTCACAAACGCAAAGCTGCCGCCTTCTTAGCTCAGTGGTAGAGCACTGGTCTCGTAAACCAGGGGTCGTGAGTTCGAACCTCACAGAAGGCATTCATTTTTTTAACCTTCCCGCAAGGAGCGGAGCTATCTCGAGCAGCATCTAACACATGGCAGTACACTGAATGAAAGGGATGTTCTACAACCTATAACAAGTATCATGCTGGCCTCAGAGGTTTTCTGATTGCATAGGCAGAACAGTGGTTTGTATGCATTTTGTAGTATGATGTCATGCTTGGCGATGCCATTCGTGTACGAGCCTCGCTACAGTGTGCATGCATTTTATCCATGTGAAGAGGCGTAAGCAGGTGCTACCATTCTGCGAGATTCCTGCAGAAGGCATACGAATTGCGTTGAGATGCAGAGCACAAGTCAAGGCCTCCGTGGCGCAATCGGCTAGCGCGTTCGGCTGTTAACCGAAAGGTTGGTGGTTCGAGCCCACCCGGGGGCGAAATCGTTTTAACCGTCACCGAGGTGAGGACATACGTCAACTTTGTTAGAGATACACAGCTAGTGTGACAACTTGGCTGTGTTTGAGTGATGCCACAGAGCCTTATACACATTCAGCCAAGTGACACTGTAGGTAAAAACATGGCCCTACACAGACGTTCTACTGTTTTCCTATTTCTTCGTCATGTGTGACACTGCAGTAGAGCGACGCCCACTACAAAAGACGTATTCTTTACATTCAATTTCAGCGTATACGTCGCGAGTGCCATATGACAGGGCCTGTCTCTCGATGTCGATTTCTATTTGGTGTCTCTTAAGTGTCGGTCTGCAGTAGGCCGCTGCTGGCCGAGCGACGTGCAGTCGCCTTACATGAAGCCCCATGGGCAACGCTAGTGCCACTGTCGACAACAGCATACTGCAGCCAGAGAGAGGAGCCGAAAGGCGCATTTCGCAGTCGAGCCACGCAATCCAACAAACTGTGCACTAGGTCAAGATTGTGCAGACCGCAAACGTTTGGTGGCACGACGCTCGTCGTCGATCGTAAGGGCGAAACAGTCAAGAGATGTGGAAAACGGCCATGTGGACACCCCCAGCAGCAGCTGTGTGCCAAATCCGATATCTGGTCGAGGGCTGCAAGATTCAGCATGATGAAGTGACAATTCGGGGAGAGCTCACAAACGCAAAGCTGCCGCCTTCTTAGCTCAGTGGTAGAGCACTGGTCTCGTAAACCAGGGGTCGTGAGTTCGAACCTCACAGAAGGCATTCATTTTTTTAACCTTCCCGCAAGGAGCGGAGCTATCTCGAGCAGCATCTAACACATGGCAGTACACTGAATGAAAGGGATGTTCTACAACCTATAACAAGTATCATGCTGGCCTCAGAGGTTTTCTGATTGCATAGGCAGAACAGTGGTTTGTATGCATTTTGTAGTATGATGTCATGCTTGGCGATGTCATTCGTGTACGAGCCTCGCTACAGTGTGCATGCATTTTATCCATGTGAAGAGGCGTAAGCAGGTGCTACCATTCTGCGAGATTCCTGCAGAAGGCATACGAATTGCGTTGAGATGCAGAGCACAAGTCAAGGCCTCCGTGGCGCAATCGGCTAGCGCGTTCGGCTGTTAACCGAAAGGTTGGTGGTTCGAGCCCACCCGGGGGCGAAATCGTTTTAACCGTCACCGAGGTGAGGACATACGTCAACTTTGTTAGAGATACACAGCTAGTGTGACAACTTGGCTGTGTTTGAGTGATGCCACAGAGCCTTATACACATTCAGCCAAGTGACACTGTAGGTAAAAACATGGCCCTACACAGACGTTCTACTGTTTTCCTATTTCTTCGTCATGTGTGACACTGCAGTAGAGCGACGCCCACTACAAAAGACGTATTCTTTACATTCAATTTCAGCGTATACGTCGCGAGTGCCATATGACAGGGCCTGTCTCTCGATGTCGATTTCTATTTGGTGTCTCTTAAGTGTCGGTCTGCAGTAGGCCGCTGCTGGCCGAGCGACGTGCAGTCGCCTTACATGAAGCCCCATGGGCAACGCTAGTGCCACTGTCGACAACAGCATACTGCAGCCAGAGAGAGGAGCCGAAAGGCGCATTTCGCAGTCGAGCCACGCAATCCAACAAACTGTGCACTAGGTCAAGATTGTGCAGACCGCAAACGTTTGGTGGCACGACGCTCGTCGTCGATCGTAAGGGCGAAACAGTCAAGAGATGTGGAAAACGGCCATGTGGACACCCCCAGCAGCAGCTGTGTGCCAAATCCGATATCTGGTCGAGGGCTGCAAGATTCAGCATGATGAAGTGACAATTCGGGGAGAGCTCACAAACGCAAAGCTGCCGCCTTCTTAGCTCAGTGGTAGAGCACTGGTCTCGTAAACCAGGGGTCGTGAGTTCGAACCTCACAGAAGGCATTCATTTTTTTAACCTTCCCGCAAGGAGCGGAGCTATCTCGAGCAGCATCTAACACATGGCAGTACACTGAATGAAAGGGATGTTCTACAACCTATAACAAGTATCATGCTGGCCTCAGAGGTTTTCTGATTGCATAGGCAGAACAGTGGTTTGTATGCATTTTGTAGTATGATGTCATGCTTGGCGATGTCATTCGTGTACGAGCCTCGCTACAGTGTGCATGCATTTTATCCATGTGAAGAGGCGTAAGCAGGTGCTACCATTCTGCGAGATTCCTGCAGAAGGCATACGAATTGCGTTGAGATGCAGAGCACAAGTCAAGGCCTCCGTGGCGCAATCGGCTAGCGCGTTCGGCTGTTAACCGAAAGGTTGGTGGTTCGAGCCCACCCGGGGGCGAAATCGTTTTAACCGTCACCGAGGTGAGGACATACGTCAACTTTGTTAGAGATACACAGCTAGTGTGACAACTTGGCTGTGTTTGAGTGATGCCACAGAGCCTTATACACATTCAGCCAAGTGACACTGTAGGTAAAAACATGGCCCTACACAGACGTTCTACTGTTTTCCTATTTCTTCGTCATGTGTGACACTGCAGTAGAGCGACGCCCACTACAAAAGACGTATTCTTTACATTCAATTTCAGCGTATACGTCGCGAGTGCCATATGACAGGGCCTGTCTCTCGATGTCGATTTCTATTTGGTGTCTCTTAAGTGTCGGTCTGCAGTAGGCCGCTGCTGGCCGAGCGACGTGCAGTCGCCTTACATGAAGCCCCATGGGCAACGCTAGTGCCACTGTCGACAACAGCATACTGCAGCCAGAGAGAGGAGCCGAAAGGCGCATTTCGCAGTCGAGCCACGCAATCCAACAAACTGTGCACTAGGTCAAGATTGTGCAGACCGCAAACGTTTGGTGGCACGACGCTCGTCGTCGATCGTAAGGGCGAAACAGTCAAGAGATGTGGAAAACGGCCATGTGGACACCCCCAGCAGCAGCTGTGTGCCAAATCCGATATCTGGTCGAGGGCTGCAAGATTCAGCATGATGAAGTGACAATTCGGGGAGAGCTCACAAACGCAAAGCTGCCGCCTTCTTAGCTCAGTGGTAGAGCACTGGTCTCGTAAACCAGGGGTCGTGAGTTCGAACCTCACAGAAGGCATTCATTTTTTTAACCTTCCCGCAAGGAGCGGAGCTATCTCGAGCAGCATCTAACACATGGCAGTACACTGAATGAAAGGGATGTTCTACAACCTATAACAAGTATCATGCTGGCCTCAGAGGTTTTCTGATTGCATAGGCAGAACAGTGGTTTGTATGCATTTTGTAGTATGATGTCATGCTTGGCGATGCCATTCGTGTACGAGCCTCGCTACAGTGTGCATGCATTTTATCCATGTGAAGAGGCGTAAGCAGGTGCTACCATTCTGCGAGATTCCTGCAGAAGGCATACGAATTGCGTTGAGATGCAGAGCACAAGTCAAGGCCTCCGTGGCGCAATCGGCTAGCGCGTTCGGCTGTTAACCGAAAGGTTGGTGGTTCGAGCCCACCCGGGGGCGAAATCGTTTTAACCGTCACCGAGGTGAGGACATACGTCAACTTTGTTAGAGATACACAGCTAGTGTGACAACTTGGCTGTGTTTGAGTGATGCCACAGAGCCTTATACACATTCAGCCAAGTGACACTGTAGGTAAAAACATGGCCCTACACAGACGTTCTACTGTTTTCCTATTTCTTCGTCATGTGTGACACTGCAGTAGAGCGACGCCCACTACAAAAGACGTATTCTTTACATTCAATTTCAGCGTATACGTCGCGAGTGCCATATGACAGGGCCTGTCTCTCGATGTCGATTTCTATTTGGTGTCTCTTAAGTGTCGGTCTGCAGTAGGCCGCTGCTGGCCGAGCGACGTGCAGTCGCCTTACATGAAGCCCCATGGGCAACGCTAGTGCCACTGTCGACAACAGCATACTGCAGCCAGAGAGAGGAGCCGAAAGGCGCATTTCGCAGTCGAGCCACGCAATCCAACAAACTGTGCACTAGGTCAAGATTGTGCAGACCGCAAACGTTTGGTGGCACGACGCTCGTCGTCGATCGTAAGGGCGAAACAGTCAAGAGATGTGGAAAACGGCCATGTGGACACCCCCAGCAGCAGCTGTGTGCCAAATCCGATATCTGGTCGAGGGCTGCAAGATTCAGCATGATGAAGTGACAATTCGGGGAGAGCTCACAAACGCAAAGCTGCCGCCTTCTTAGCTCAGTGGTAGAGCACTGGTCTCGTAAACCAGGGGTCGTGAGTTCGAACCTCACAGAAGACATTCATTTTTTTAACCTTCCCGCAAGGAGCGGAGCTATCTCGAGCAGCATCTAACACATGGCAGTACACTGAATGAAAGGGATGTTCTACAACCTATAACAAGTATCATGCTGGCCTCAGAGGTTTTCTGATTGCATAGGCAGAACAGTGGTTTGTATGCATTTTGTAGTATGATGTCATGCTTGGCGATGTCATTCGTGTACGAGCCTCGCTACAGTGTGCATGCATTTTATCCATGTGAAGAGGCGTAAGCAGGTGCTACCATTCTGCGAGATTCCTGCAGAAGGCATACGAATTGCGTTGAGATGCAGAGCACAAGTCAAGGCCTCCGTGGCGCAATCGGCTAGCGCGTTCGGCTGTTAACCGAAAGGTTGGTGGTTCGAGCCCACCCGGGGGCGAAATCGTTTTAACCGTCACCGAGGTGAGGACATACGTCAACTTTGTTAGAGATACACAGCTAGTGTGACAACTTGGCTGTGTTTGAGTGATGCCACAGAGCCTTATACACATTCAGCCAAGTGACACTGTAGGTAAAAACATGGCCCTACACAGACGTTCTACTGTTTTCCTATTTCTTCGTCATGTGTGACACTGCAGTAGAGCGACGCCCACTACAAAAGACGTATTCTTTACATTCAATTTCAGCGTATACGTCGCGAGTGCCATATGACAGGGCCTGTCTCTCGATGTCGATTTCTATTTGGTGTCTCTTAAGTGTCGGTCTGCAGTAGGCCGCTGCTGGCCGAGCGACGTGCAGTCGCCTTACATGAAGCCCCATGGGCAACGCTAGTGCCACTGTCGACAACAGCGTACTGCAGCCAGAGAGAGGAGCCGAAAGGCGCATTTCGCAGTCGAGCCACGCAATCCAACAAACTGTGCACTAGGTCAAGATTGTGCAGACCGCAAACGTTTGGTGGCACGACGCTCGTCGTCGATCGTAAGGGCGAAACAGTCAAGAGATGTGGAAAACGGCCATGTGGACACCCCCAGCAGCAGCTGTGTGCCAAATCCGATATCTGGTCGAGGGCTGCAAGATTCAGCATGATGAAGTGACAATTCGGGGAGAGCTCACAAACGCAAAGCTGCCGCCTTCTTAGCTCAGTGGTAGAGCACTGGTCTCGTAAACCAGGGGTCGTGAGTTCGAACCTCACAGAAGGCATTCATTTTTTTAACCTTCCCGCAAGGAGCGGAGCTATCTCGAGCAGCATCTAACACATGGCAGTACACTGAATGAAAGGGATGTTCTACAACCTATAACAAGTATCATGCTGGCCTCAGAGGTTTTCTGATTGCATAGGCAGAACAGTGGTTTGTATGCATTTTGTAGTATGATGTCATGCTTGGCGATGTCATTCGTGTACGAGCCTCGCTACAGTGTGCATGCATTTTATCCATGTGAAGAGGCGTAAGCAGGTGCTACCATTCTGCGAGATTCCTGCAGAAGGCATACGAATTGCGTTGAGATGCAGAGCACAAGTCAAGGCCTCCGTGGCGCAATCGGCTAGCGCGTTCGGCTGTTAACCGAAAGGTTGGTGGTTCGAGCCCACCCGGGGGCGAAATCGTTTTAACCGTCACCGAGGTGAGGACATACGTCAACTTTGTTAGAGATACACAGCTAGTGTGACAACTTGGCTGTGTTTGAGTGATGCCACAGAGCCTTATACACATTCAGCCAAGTGACACTGTAGGTAAAAACATGGCCCTACACAGACGTTCTACTGTTTTCCTATTTCTTCGTCATGTGTGACACTGCAGTAGAGCGACGCCCACTACAAAAGACGTATTCTTTACATTCAATTTCAGCGTATACGTCGCGAGTGCCATATGACAGGGCCTGTCTCTCGATGTCGATTTCTATTTGGTGTCTCTTAAGTGTCGGTCTGCAGTAGGCCGCTGCTGGCCGAGCGACGTGCAGTCGCCTTACATGAAGCCCCATGGGCAACGCTAGTGCCACTGTCGACAACAGCGTACTGCAGCCAGAGAGAGGAGCCGAAAGGCGCATTTCGCAGTCGAGCCACGCAATCCAACAAACTGTGCACTAGGTCAAGATTGTGCAGACCGCAAACGTTTGGTGGCACGACGCTCGTCGTCGATCGTAAGGGCGAAACAGTCAAGAGATGTGGAAAACGGCCATGTGGACACCCCCAGCAGCAGCTGTGTGCCAAATCCGATATCTGGTCGAGGGCTGCAAGATTCAGCATGATGAAGTGACAATTCGGGGAGAGCTCACAAACGCAAAGCTGCCGCCTTCTTAGCTCAGTGGTAGAGCACTGGTCTCGTAAACCAGGGGTCGTGAGTTCGAACCTCACAGAAGGCATTCATTTTTTTAACCTTCCCGCAAGGAGCGGAGCTATCTCGAGCAGCATCTAACACATGGCAGTACACTGAATGAAAGGGATGTTCTACAACCTATAACAAGTATCATGCTGGCCTCAGAGGTTTTCTGATTGCATAGGCAGAACAGTGGTTTGTATGCATTTTGTAGTATGATGTCATGCTTGGCGATGTCATTCGTGTACGAGCCTCGCTACAGTGTGCATGCATTTTATCCATGTGAAGAGGCGTAAGCAGGTGCTACCATTCTGCGAGATTCCTGCAGAAGGCATACGAATTGCGTTGAGATGCAGAGCACAAGTCAAGGCCTCCGTGGCGCAATCGGCTAGCGCGTTCGGCTGTTAACCGAAAGGTTGGTGGTTCGAGCCCACCCGGGGGCGAAATCGTTTTAACCGTCACCGAGGTGAGGACATACGTCAACTTTGTTAGAGATACACAGCTAGTGTGACAACTTGGCTGTGTTTGAGTGATGCCACAGAGCCTTATACACATTCAGCCAAGTGACACTGTAGGTAAAAACATGGCCCTACACAGACGTTCTACTGTTTTCCTATTTCTTCGTCATGTGTGACACTGCAGTAGAGCGACGCCCACTACAAAAGACGTATTCTTTACATTCAATTTCAGCGTATACGTCGCGAGTGCCATATGACAGGGCCTGTCTCTCGATGTCGATTTCTATTTGGTGTCTCTTAAGTGTCGGTCTGCAGTAGGCCGCTGCTGGCCGAGCGACGTGCAGTCGCCTTACATGAAGCCCCATGGGCAACGCTAGTGCCACTGTCGACAACAGCATACTGCAGCCAGAGAGAGGAGCCGAAAGGCGCATTTCGCAGTCGAGCCACGCAATCCAACAAACTGTGCACTAGGTCAAGATTGTGCAGACCGCAAACGTTTGGTGGCACGACGCTCGTCGTCGATCGTAAGGGCGAAACAGTCAAGAGATGTGGAAAACGGCCATGTGGACACCCCCAGCAGCAGCTGTGTGCCAAATCCGATATCTGGTCGAGGGCTGCAAGATTCAGCATGATGAAGTGACAATTCGGGGAGAGCTCACAAACGCAAAGCTGCCGCCTTCTTAGCTCAGTGGTAGAGCACTGGTCTCGTAAACCAGGGGTCGTGAGTTCGAACCTCACAGAAGGCATTCATTTTTTTAACCTTCCCGCAAGGAGCGGAGCTATCTCGAGCAGCATCTAACACATGGCAGTACACTGAATGAAAGGGATGTTCTACAACCTATAACAAGTATCATGCTGGCCTCAGAGGTTTTCTGATTGCATAGGCAGAACAGTGGTTTGTATGCATTTTGTAGTATGATGTCATGCTTGGCGATGTCATTCGTGTACGAGCCTCGCTACAGTGTGCATGCATTTTATCCATGTGAAGAGGCGTAAGCAGGTGCTACCATTCTGCGAGATTCCTGCAGAAGGCATACGAATTGCGTTGAGATGCAGAGCACAAGTCAAGGCCTCCGTGGCGCAATCGGCTAGCGCGTTCGGCTGTTAACCGAAAGGTTGGTGGTTCGAGCCCACCCGGGGGCGAAATCGTTTTAACCGTCACCGAGGTGAGGACATACGTCAACTTTGTTAGAGATACACAGCTAGTGTGACAACTTGGCTGTGTTTGAGTGATGCCACAGAGCCTTATACACATTCAGCCAAGTGACACTGTAGGTAAAAACATGGCCCTACACAGACGTTCTACTGTTTTCCTATTTCTTCGTCATGTGTGACACTGCAGTAGAGCGACGCCCACTACAAAAGACGTATTCTTTACATTCAATTTCAGCGTATACGTCGCGAGTGCCATATGACAGGGCCTGTCTCTCGATGTCGATTTCTATTTGGTGTCTCTTAAGTGTCGGTCTGCAGTAGGCCGCTGCTGGCCGAGCGACGTGCAGTCGCCTTACATGAAGCCCCATGGGCAACGCTAGTGCCACTGTCGACAACAGCATACTGCAGCCAGAGAGAGGAGCCGAAAGGCGCATTTCGCAGTCGAGCCACGCAATCCAACAAACTGTGCACTAGGTCAAGATTGTGCAGACCGCAAACGTTTGGTGGCACGACGCTCGTCGTCGATCGTAAGGGCGAAACAGTCAAGAGATGTGGAAAACGGCCACGTGGACACCCCCAGCAGCAGCTGTGTGCCAAATCCGATATCTGGTCGAGGGCTGCAAGATTCAGCATGATGAAGTGACAATTCGGGGAGAGCTCACAAACGCAAAGCTGCCGCCTTCTTAGCTCAGTGGTAGAGCACTGGTCTCGTAAACCAGGGGTCGTGAGTTCGAACCTCACAGAAGGCATTCATTTTTTTAACCTTCCCGCAAGGAGCGGAGCTATCTCGAGCAGCATCTAACACATGGCAGTACACTGAATGAAAGGGATGTTCTACAACCTATAACAAGTATCATGCTGGCCTCAGAGGTTTTCTGATTGCATAGGCAGAACAGTGGTTTGTATGCATTTTGTAGTATGATGTCATGCTTGGCGATGCCATTCGTGTACGAGCCTCGCTACAGTGTGCATGCATTTTATCCATGTGAAGAGGCGTAAGCAGGTGCTACCATTCTGCGAGATTCCTGCAGAAGGCATACGAATTGCGTTGCCTCCGTGGCGCAATCGGCTAGCGCGTTCGGCTGTTAACCGAAAGGTTGGTGGTTCGAGCCCACCTGGGGGCGAAATCGTTTTAACCGTCACCGAGGTGAGGACATACGTCAACTTTGTTAGAGATACACAGCTAGTGTGACAACTTGGCTGTGTTTGAGTGATGCCACAGAGCCTTATACACATTCAGCCAAGTGACACTGTAGGTAAAAACATGGCCCTACACAGACGTTCTACTGTTTTCCTATTTCTTCGTCATGTGTGACACTGCAGTAGAGCGACGCCCACTACAAAAGACGTATTCTTTACATTCAATTTCAGCGTATACGTCGCGAGTGCCATATGACAGGGCCTGTCTCTCGATGTCGATTTCTATTTGGTGTCTCTTAAGTGTCGGTCTGCAGTAGGCCGCTGCTGGCCGAGCGACGTGCAGTCGCCTTACATGAAGCCCCATGGGCAACGCTAGTGCCACTGTCGACAACAGCATACTGCAGCCAGAGAGAGGAGCCGAAAGGCGCATTTCGCAGTCGAGCCACGCAATCCAACAAACTGTGCACTAGGTCAAGATTGTGCAGACCGCAAACGTTTGGTGGCACGACGCTCGTCGTCGATCGTAAGGGCGAAACAGTCAAGAGATGTGGAAAACGGCCACGTGGACACCCCCAGCAGCAGCTGTGTGCCAAATCCGATATCTGGTCGAGGGCTGCAAGATTCAGCATGATGAAGTGACAATTCGGGGAGAGCTCACAAACGCAAAGCTGCCGCCTTCTTAGCTCAGTGGTAGAGCACTGGTCTCGTAAACCAGGGGTCGTGAGTTCGAACCTCACAGAAGGCATTCATTTTTTTAACCTTCCCGCAAGGAGCGGAGCTATCTCGAGCAGCATCTAACACATGGCAGTACACTGAATGAAAGGGATGTTCTACAACCTATAACAAGTATCATGCTGGCCTCAGAGGTTTTCTGATTGCATAGGCAGAACAGTGGTTTGTATGCATTTTGTAGTATGATGTCATGCTTGGCGATGCCATTCGTGTACGAGCCTCGCTACAGTGTGCATGCATTTTATCCATGTGAAGAGGCGTAAGCAGGTGCTACCATTCTGCGAGATTCCTGCAGAAGGCATACGAATTGCGTTGCCTCCGTGGCGCAATCGGCTAGCGCGTTCGGCTGTTAACCGAAAGGTTGGTGGTTCGAGCCCACCCGGGGGCGAAATCGTTTTAACCGTCACCGAGGTGAGGACATACGTCAACTTTGTTAGAGATACACAGCTAGTGTGACAACTTGGCTGTGTTTGAGTGATGCCACAGAGCCTTATACACATTCAGCCAAGTGACACTGTAGGTAAAAACATGGCCCTACACAGACGTTCTACTGTTTTCCTATTTCTTCGTCATGTGTGACACTGCAGTAGAGCGACGCCCACTACAAAAGACGTATTCTTTACATTCAATTTCAGCGTATACGTCGCGAGTGCCATATGACAGGGCCTGTCTCTCGATGTCGATTTCTATTTGGTGTCTCTTAAGTGTCGGTCTGCAGTAGGCCGCTGCTGGCCGAGTGACGTGCAGTCGCCTTACATGAAGCCCCATGGGCAACGCTAGTGCCACTGTCGACAACAGCATACTGCAGCCAGAGAGAGGAGCCGAAAGGCGCATTTCGCAGTCGAGCCACGCAATCCAACAAACTGTGCACTAGGTCAAGATTGTGCAGACCGCAAACGTTTGGTGGCACGACGCTCGTCGTCGATCGTAAGGGCGAAACAGTCAAGAGATGTGGAAAACGGCCATGTGGACACCCCCAGCAGCAGCTGTGTGCCAAATCCGATATCTGGTCGAGGGCTGCAAGATTCAGCATGATGAAGTGACAATTCGGGGAGAGCTCACAAACGCAAAGCTGCCGCCTTCTTAGCTCAGTGGTAGAGCACTGGTCTCGTAAACCAGGGGTCGTGAGTTCGAACCTCACAGAAGGCATTCATTTTTTTAACCTTCCCGCAAGGAGCGGAGCTATCTCGAGCAGCATCTAACACATGGCAGTACACTGAATGAAAGGGATGTTCTACAACCTATAACAAGTATCATGCTGGCCTCAGAGGTTTTCTGATTGCATAGGCAGAACAGTGGTTTGTATGCATTTTGTAGTATGATGTCATGCTTGGCGATGCCATTCGTGTACGAGCCTCGCTACAGTGTGCATGCATTTTATCCATGTGAAGAGGCGTAAGCAGGTGCTACCATTCTGCGAGATTCCTGCAGAAGGCATACGAATTGCGTTGAGATGCAGAGCACAAGTCAAGGCCTCCGTGGCGCAATCGGCTAGCGCGTTCGGCTGTTAACCGAAAGGTTGGTGGTTCGAGCCCACCCGGGGGCGAAATCGTTTTAACCGTCACCGAGGTGAGGACATACGTCAACTTTGTTAGAGATACACAGCTAGTGTGACAACTTGGCTGTGTTTGAGTGATGCCACAGAGCCTTATACACATTCAGCCAAGTGACACTGTAGGTAAAAACATGGCCCTACACAGACGTTCTACTGTTTTCCTATTTCTTCGTCATGTGTGACACTGCAGTAGAGCGACGCCCACTACAAAAGACGTATTCTTTACATTCAATTTCAGCGTATACGTCGCGAGTGCCATATGACAGGGCCTGTCTCTCGATGTCGATTTCTATTTGGTGTCTCTTAAGTGTCGGTCTGCAGTAGGCCGCTGCTGGCCGAGCGACGTGCAGTCGCCTTACATGAAGCCCCATGGGCAACGCTAGTGCCACTGTCGACAACAGCATACTGCAGCCAGAGAGAGGAGCCGAAAGGCGCATTTCGCAGTCGAGCCACGCAATCCAACAAACTGTGCACTAGGTCAAGATTGTGCAGACCGCAAACGTTTGGTGGCACGACGCTCGTCGTCGATCGTAAGGGCGAAACAGTCAAGAGATGTGGAAAACGGCCATGTGGACACCCCCAGCAGCAGCTGTGTGCCAAATCCGATATCTGGTCGAGGGCTGCAAGATTCAGCATGATGAAGTGACAATTCGGGGAGAGCTCACAAACGCAAAGCTGCCGCCTTCTTAGCTCAGTGGTAGAGCACTGGTCTCGTAAACCAGGGGTCGTGAGTTCGAACCTCACAGAAGGCATTCATTTTTTTAACCTTCCCGCAAGGAGCGGAGCTATCTCGAGCAGCATCTAACACATGGCAGTACACTGAATGAAAGGGATGTTCTACAACCTATAACAAGTATCATGCTGGCCTCAGAGGTTTTCTGATTGCATAGGCAGAACAGTGGTTTGTATGCATTTTGTAGTATGATGTCATGCTTGGCGATGCCATTCGTGTACGAGCCTCGCTACAGTGTGCATGCATTTTATCCATGTGAAGAGGCGTAAGCAGGTGCTACCATTCTGCGAGATTCCTGCAGAAGGCATACGAATTGCGTTGAGATGCAGAGCACAAGTCAAGGCCTCCGTGGCGCAATCGGCTAGCGCGTTCGGCTGTTAACCGAAAGGTTGGTGGTTCGAGCCCACCCGGGGGCGAAATCGTTTTAACCGTCACCGAGGTGAGGACATACGTCAACTTTGTTAGAGATACACAGCTAGTGTGACAACTTGGCTGTGTTTGAGTGATGCCACAGAGCCTTATACACATTCAGCCAAGTGACACTGTAGGTAAAAACATGGCCCTACACAGACGTTCTACTGTTTTCCTATTTCTTCGTCATGTGTGACACTGCAGTAGAGCGACGCCCACTACAAAAGACGTATTCTTTACATTCAATTTCAGCGTATACGTCGCGAGTGCCATATGACAGGGCCTGTCTCTCGATGTCGATTTCTATTTGGTGTCTCTTAAGTGTCGGTCTGCAGTAGGCCGCTGCTGGCCGAGCGACGTGCAGTCGCCTTACATGAAGCCCCATGGGCAACGCTAGTGCCACTGTCGACAACAGCATACTGCAGCCAGAGAGAGGAGCCGAAAGGCGCATTTCGCAGTCGAGCCACGCAATCCAACAAACTGTGCACTAGGTCAAGATTGTGCAGACCGCAAACGTTTGGTGGCACGACGCTCGTCGTCGATCGTAAGGGCGAAACAGTCAAGAGATGTGGAAAACGGCCATGTGGACACCCCCAGCAGCAGCTGTGTGCCAAATCCGATATCTGGTCGAGGGCTGCAAGATTCAGCATGATGAAGTGACAATTCGGGGAGAGCTCACAAACGCAAAGCTGCCGCCTTCTTAGCTCAGTGGTAGAGCACTGGTCTCGTAAACCAGGGGTCGTGAGTTCGAACCTCACAGAAGGCATTCATTTTTTTAACCTTCCCGCAAGGAGCGGAGCTATCTCGAGCAGCATCTAACACATGGCAGTACACTGAATGAAAGGGATGTTCTACAACCTATAACAAGTATCATGCTGGCCTCAGAGGTTTTCTGATTGCATAGGCAGAACAGTGGTTTGTATGCATTTTGTAGTATGATGTCATGCTTGGCGATGCCATTCGTGTACGAGCCTCGCTACAGTGTGCATGCATTTTATCCATGTGAAGAGGCGTAAGCAGGTGCTACCATTCTGCGAGATTCCTGCAGAAGGCATACGAATTGCGTTGAGATGCAGAGCACAAGTCAAGGCCTCCGTGGCATTCCGGCTCTAGCTGTCTGCGCGTTAGGACGTGTCCGCCGCTGCTCTGTGTACGTTAGTGGTGACGCCAAGTCCTGAGTTTTAGTTTGTTGCTGTTTGTGAATTTCTGTATTTCAACGTGACTGGTGTCATTGTGCAAAGTTTCTGTGTGTTTTCGTCCGTTATAACGGTTCTGTTTTGGAGGAATTTCGGTTTATTGCCGGGATCTCCTCGTAACTGACGAAAAATGGCTGGAATTGTCCGGAAGAATACCCTGGTTTTCTCCTTCGAGAAGGAAACACGTGCAGTGCAACCTACGGCTTTGGAAATCCATGACTGGCTGACCGACGTAATTGGAGTAAGTTCTGATTCCGTACATACCACTCAATTAGATGCTGACAAATACTGTGTTTTTGTCAAATTTTTTAATCCCGTGGATGTTGAGAAGCTGTTGTTGAAGTGGGGTAGTGTTGCTGAATTTGTGCATAGAGATGGGTCTAAAAGTAGTGTTTCGATTCGGAAAGCGGATATCACGTATAAAACTGTAAGAGTGCTAAACATTCCCATTGAAGTAGATAATCAGCTGATTAAAGAGGCACTATCGAAATACGGGGAGATCCAGTCCATTGTCAACGAAAGGTGGTCAAAATTGTATAAATTGCAGTGTTTCAATGGCATACGATCAGTAGAAATGGAAGTTAAAGCCAATATTCCATCTTTCCTTTCTATTGCTGGTCATAAAGCGCATATCGTTTACTCAGGGCAGGTTCAGACATGTAATATTTGTAATGAAACGGGTCATTTCCGTCAAGACTGTCCCCGCCGTGTCTATGTCCTTAAAAATAGCCTTACGCAGCGTCAGCGACTTACGCTTAATGATGTTCTGCCTAACAATCATCAACCTCCCCCGGCCAGTAATGATGGAGCTCGTACTTCTGATGTAACTGCCGTAAATGTCGCTGATTTTCCTCCCTTGCATGTAATTACCGATCGCAGTTCTTCTACCCATGAATGCGATCTGCAAACTAAAAAGAGACCTTTAGACACGACTGAAGACTGTTCTGACGATGCTACATCACAGTCCAACCGTAAACAAAAGCAATGCAGTGAGAGTGCGGGTGAGGACGTAGACAGTAAACATGTGGCGGTGACGCCGGCAGCAGAGGCCCTCCCGCCGACAGCTGCTGTTGCCACAGCGTTAGACGACATGGACGCGAAAACACAGGCTCCGATCACGGCGACACAGGAGTCGAGTTCTGAGGAACAGCAAGCGATGGATCGGACTCAGCCTTGCGAATCTACAGACACACAGCACTCCCTCCCCGTTGCACCGATGGAGGTCGCGGAAGGAACTGAAACTGGAACTAGACTTAACAAACAGGACTGTGTAGAGGCCACTTCCGCCCAATCGGCGCAAGTTGCGGATCACTCGCGGTCACACACTGCCACTGCTGAGGTTCAAAGACGCAGGCTAAAACCTCAACCGAACCTCAAAGCATCTCGTAACGCCGATAAACAAAAACTTGGAAAAGATGATGTGAAAGCCAAAAACGTATCATATGAAATAATTTCTGAAGTATCCCCCGAGAAAAACCCAAAGAAACTTGATGGTGCAAACCCCCACTGTAAAGATAAGTCTGACCCGGTAAAGAATCCGTCATTGAACTGACACAGCCAAGTCTAACTCGTGAAACGATACTGCTAAGTGCCACCATGTTCCTGCACAATTTCGGTGACAACGGAATTACCAATATGCCAAATTCGTAGTTGACTGTTTTTAGTATCATTTTTTTTCTTCTTTTTCTTATATTACCTCCAGAAGTAATTGATACTTTTCTCTGACAGTAGGGATTTTTTTTTCCTTATTTTCACAAGGAAGCTACATGTGCCAGGCATACACAATAACAACTATAAACATTAACAGGATTAAGTCAGAACCGAAGATTGCTGCTCTCAAGGATTTCCTTTACGAATCAGGAACTGACATAGCTTTGCTGCAAGAAGTCGCGATGCCTGACCTTAAGGTTGCAGGCTATGTAGAAATACTAAATATCTCACTCGAAACAAAAGTGGGGACAGCAATTTTAATCCGGGAAGGGATCCCTGTAACTGATGTCGAGAGACTGGACTCGGGCAGAGCAATCGGTCTTAAAGTCTTTGACGTTACTATTATTAACCTGTATGCCCCGTCAGGGACCTCCAATAGACCGGAAAGGGCTAAATTTTTTAGAGAAGAAATAATATATCTATTACGGAAAAACCCGCCGCAACTTTTAATTGGCGGCGATTTTAACTGTGTATTAAATAAAAAAGATCAGACTCCCAATTTTAATTGCTGTAACGAGTTGAAGCGGCTAGTTACGGATCTAAAACTCAGGGATACTTGGGAAATTAAATATCCCACTGTTGTTGCATATACGTACATAGCTACACAGTCCTGTAGCAGAATTGATAGGATATATGTGTCACAAGGTATGGAAAGATCCTTAGTTAAAGTCGAGACAATTCCTGTATATTTCTCCGACCATTGCAGTATGCTGGCTTCTATCAATTTAAAGGCACAACCAACTCGCCGCTTCAGAAGTCAGTGGAAGCTGAACGTATCTTTGCTACAGGACAATGAGTTAGCCGATGTTGTCAACGAAACGTGGAACATGTGCTTGCGCTCGGTAGATCGCTATGTGACTGTTACGGACTGGTGGTGCAACAGGGCAAAACCAAAACTGCGGAGCGTTTTAATTCACTACAGTCTCCAACGATCCCGTGAACTCAAGAACACCATAGAATTTTATTATGCAATGTTACGGAACTTGTATGAACAGGCGAGCATTTCCGGCATTCGTTTGGAAGACATTAAGAAAACTAAGGCCAAATTACTCCGCATTAAACAACAACAGCTGGAAGGACTAAAAGTAAAGTCGAAAGCCAAGTCATTATCAGAGGACGAAACTGCTTCCTTGTATCACCTCTTGCGACACGCAAAACATAGGAGTCGAACCCTTCTTGATGAGATCCAGACTCCGACCGGTCTGACCGTTACTTCACAGAAAGAGATCGTCAACGAGGTTTACCAGTATTACCACAATCTATATTCAGCCGGTCAGTTATGCGAAGAATCCTTTGAAGAATTTCTTGACAGCATAGTTCCTCAGCTGTCAGAAGAGGACAATGAAGGACTTCTTACTGATTTCACTGAAGAGGATGTCCACGAAACCGTCCGCAAGTCTCCTTTAAAAAAGTCACCGGGGCCGGATGGGTTGCCCGTTGAATTTTATCTGCGATACTGGTCACTCATTGGAGCAAAGTTTACTCAAATGGCAAACGAGATTATCCAAGGAAAACCACTACCTGCTGCTATGAAAGAATGCACAATAGTACTAGTTCCAAAGACTACATCGAAGCGAAATCTACACAACTTTCGCCCTATTTCGTTGCTTAACTCCGACTATAAAATCATAGCTAGAATGTTAAATAACAGACTTTCACTTTTAGCCAAAAAAATAGTAAGTCAACATCAGTCATGTGTACCTGGCAGAACTATTTTCAAAAGTATTGCGGAATACAGGGATTTAATTGCCATCACCTCTGTGACGAACATCAAATGTGCCATTTGTTTTATTGATTTTCACAAAGCCTTCGACCGTGTGGATCACAGGTTCCTTCTTACAACAATGAGAAAAATCGGCTTTGACGAACGAGCTCTCAGTGTGGTCACGAACGTTGCGTTGGGATTCAGCGCAAGTATCTCTGTCAACTGTCAAAGAACTAAGCAGATCCAGATACGGCGCGGCGTTCCTCAGGGCAGCCCGCTTTCCATGCTTCTATTCGTCTTTTCCTTGGAGCCGCTACTCCGCAGTCTTCACGCCAACCTAACAGGTATTACGTTAGCAGGTCACAAAACAGTCATAAATGCATACGCTGATGATGTAGGCGTCGTATTACGGAACGTCGATGACATTTCCAAATTAGAACTGCTCATTAAAAGGTACTGCAGCGTGTCGGGAGCTATCACCAATGCTAATAAGAGCAGATTTCTCAACCTGCGGGGTTTTCAACACGTAACTGTCACTTGGGCAACACCGGTCACTCAGTGCAAATCACTTGGAACGACTCTGACTACGTGTCCAATAAAAATGGCGGCCATTAATTGGAAAACTACATCCGGATACATTCAAGGAGCCATCAGAGAAAATCTGCACCGAACTTTAAATCAATTTCAGAGAATCCATTTAATTAATAACTGCCTCTTATCAAAAGCTTATTATACGGCGCAAATCTTTCCACTCCCCACCATGATCGCTGGAAAGATAATGTCACTCGTCACTAACTACCTATGGCGAGGTGAAGTGTTTAGAGTGACTGGGAGAACAGCTACCCTAGATCCCAGCAATGGCGGTCTGGGATTAACTGACATTAAGAACAAGGCCTCTGCTCTTTTCCTCAAACGGACCACTAGTCTTCTCAACGAAAACGCTACAAGCATTACAACTAAGTTATTTGAAATTCTTAGACCTGCAAGTCTCCACGCGCCAGTTGATGTGCAAAAAATTAATCCCCGTCTTCGTCATGTGCGTACATTTTTCGTCGATCTGAGTTATATCAATGGCGAACTAACTAATTTGCGGCAGTTAACGGCCCGAGCAATTCTGTGTCTCAGAAAGAAAAATGAAGGGAAGAATAAAATAGAGGCAAAATATCCGCATTACGATTGGGCAACTATATGGAAGAACATTAACCTACGTGGTCTCTCCTCCGACGCAAAAACATCATGGTACAAATCGGTGAACAATATAGTTAGCACCAACGAACGTTTGCACTCAATCGGGATTAGCCAAACAAACCTTTGTCTCAAATGTAATCTCCTCGATACAACAGTACACAGATTCACGTGTGCAGGACATCTGCAAAACTGGAAATGGTTGAGAGACCAATTGGCTTTCCTGACAAGATCGTCCACCGAAAATTTTCAGCCTCAGACACTTCTCCGGCCACAGATACTGTATTTCCCTGCCACCAAAAATAACTCAATTCATTGGTTAATGGGAAACTACGTTAGCTATGTCATTAATAACTTAGGGACTGACAATATCATTGATTTTCATATGTACCTGAAAAATGAATATGATAGAGTAGTTAAATATCCAGGCCATAAAACGATGTACGGCAACATGCTCAAAATTGTCTTTGAGCGACTGGGAATCGGATGACGGCGAAGAGCAAACAAAAGACTTTCTTTTATACAACGATAATCGGAGAAGCGAAGAACACTACATGATTCAGTTCATCTTAAAATTTTAAGTAGCAACAAATGAAGGGAGTCCCGAATTTTATTTCCCACATTTATTACGACAAGCAATTCATTTATTTAACGATTATCCTCAATCAGCGCTTCAATTCAAATTTTTTTTTCAATTATGAGGCCTAGCCAAGATCGGCAATTAATAATTAAACATTCAAAGCACGCTATAAATGGACATTCCGCCATTAGGTGACGGATGAGGGTCGGCATTGAGGCCAGGCCTCAGCATTTTTTGACCCCTGCCCTCCTTGCCGACGCTTATCTGACACAGAAAGCTATATTAAAAAAAAATAAAAATTAAAAAAAACAAAAAAAAACAAAGTTGGTAGGGCGTACGGTTTGCTAACGAAAAAACAAGCGCCTCAAAATTAAATTAACAAGCAAAGAACTAAACAAAAAACAAAAAAAAAAAAATAAAAAAAATAAAAAAATAAATAAAAAAAAAATGGTGTAACGAAAAAAAAAAAAAAAAAGTGGCTAGGATACCTGGCTTTCACCCAGGAGGCCCGGGTTCGATTCCCGGTACCGGAAGAGAAGTTTTTGCGCACACGTCCCTCCATGTTTTGGCCTTCCAACCTTCGTTTGTCGCCCTCCAAAAAAAAAAAAAAAAAAAAAAAAAAAGTGGCGCAATCGGCTAGCGCGTTCGGCTGTTAACCGAAAGGTTGGTGGTTCGAGCCCACCCGGGGGCGAAATCGTTTTAACCGTCACCGAGGTGAGGACATACGTCAACTTTGTTAGAGATACACAGCTAGTGTGACAACTTGGCTGTGTTTGAGTGATGCCACAGAGCCTTATACACATTCAGCCAAGTGACACTGTAGGTAAAAACATGGCCCTACACAGACGTTCTACTGTTTTCCTATTTCTTCGTCATGTGTGACACTGCAGTAGAGCGACGCCCACTACAAAAGACGTATTCTTTACATTCAATTTCAGCGTATACGTCGCGAGTGCCATATGACAGGGCCTGTCTCTCGATGTCGATTTCTATTTGGTGTCTCTTAAGTGTCGGTCTGCAGTAGGCCGCTGCTGGCCGAGCGACGTGCAGTCACCTTACATGAAGCCCCATGGGCAACGCTAGTGCCACTGTCGACAACAGCATACTGCAGCCAGAGAGAGGAGCCGAAAGGCGCATTTCGCAGTCGAGCCACGCAATCCAACAAACTGTGCACTAGGTCAAGATTGTGCAGACCGCAAACGTTTGGTGGCACGACGCTCGTCGTCGATCGTAAGGGCGAAACAGTCAAGAGATGTGGAAAACGGCCATGTGGACACCCCCAGCAGCAGCTGTGTGCCAAATCCGATATCTGGTCGAGGGCTGCAAGATTCAGCATGATGAAGTGACAATTCGGGGAGAGCTCACAAACGCAAAGCTGCCGCCTTCTTAGCTCAGTGGTAGAGCACTGGTCTCGTAAACCAGGGGTCGTGAGTTCGAACCTCACAGAAGGCATTCATTTTTTTAACCTTCCCGCAAGGAGCGGAGCTATCTCGAGCAGCATCTAACACATGGCAGTACACTGAATGAAAGGGATGTTCTACAACCTATAACAAGTATCATGCTGGCCTCAGAGGTTTTCTGATTGCATAGGCAGAACAGTGGTTTGTATGCATTTTGTAGTATGATGTCATGCTTGGCGATGTCATTCGTGTACGAGCCTCGCTACAGTGTGCATGCATTTTATCCATGTGAAGAGGCGTAAGCAGGTGCTACCATTCTGCGAGATTCCTGCAGAAGGCATACGAATTGCGTTGAGATGCAGAGCACAAGTCAAGGCCTCCGTGGCGCAATCGGCTAGCGCGTTCGGCTGTTAACCGAAAGGTTGGTGGTTCGAGCCCACCTGGGGGCGAAATCGTTTTAACCGTCACCGAGGTGAGGACATACGTCAACTTTGTTAGAGATACACAGCTAGTGTGACAACTTGGCTGTGTTTGAGTGATGCCACAGAGCCTTATACACATTCAGCCAAGTGACACTGTAGGTAAAAACATGGCCCTACACAGACGTTCTACTGTTTTCCTATTTCTTCGTCATGTGTGACACTGCAGTAGAGCGACGCCCACTACAAAAGACGTATTCTTTACATTCAATTTCAGCGTATACGTCGCGAGTGCCATATGACAGGGCCTGTCTCTCGATGTCGATTTCTATTTGGTGTCTCTTAAGTGTCGGTCTGCAGTAGGCCGCTGCTGGCCGAGCGACGTGCAGTCGCCTTACATGAAGCCCCATGGGCAACGCTAGTGCCACTGTCGACAACAGCATACTGCAGCCAGAGAGAGGAGCCGAAAGGCGCATTTCGCAGTCGAGCCACGCAATCCAACAAACTGTGCACTAGGTCAAGATTGTGCAGACCGCAAACGTTTGGTGGCACGACGCTCGTCGTCGATCGTAAGGGCGAAACAGTCAAGAGATGTGGAAAACGGCCATGTGGACACCCCCAGCAGCAGCTGTGTGCCAAATCCGATATCTGGTCGAGGGCTGCAAGATTCAGCATGATGAAGTGACAATTCGGGGAGAGCTCACAAACGCAAAGCTGCCGCCTTCTTAGCTCAGTGGTAGAGCACTGGTCTCGTAAACCAGGGGTCGTGAGTTCGAACCTCACAGAAGGCATTCATTTTTTTAACCTTCCCGCAAGGAGCGGAGCTATCTCGAGCAGCATCTAACACATGGCAGTACACTGAATGAAAGGGATGTTCTACAACCTATAACAAGTATCATGCTGGCCTCAGAGGTTTTCTGATTGCATAGGCAGAACAGTGGTTTGTATGCATTTTGTAGTATGATGTCATGCTTGGCGATGTCATTCGTGTACGAGCCTCGCTACAGTGTGCATGCATTTTATCCATGTGAAGAGGCGTAAGCAGGTGCTACCATTCTGCGAGATTCCTGCAGAAGGCATACGAATTGCGTTGAGATGCAGAGCACAAGTCAAGGCCTCCGTGGCGCAATCGGCTAGCGCGTTCGGCTGTTAACCGAAAGGTTGGTGGTTCGAGCCCACCTGGGGGCGAAATCGTTTTAACCGTCACCGAGGTGAGGACATACGTCAACTTTGTTAGAGATACACAGCTAGTGTGACAACTTGGCTGTGTTTGAGTGATGCCACAGAGCCTTATACACATTCAGCCAAGTGACACTGTAGGTAAAAACATGGCCCTACACAGACGTTCTACTGTTTTCCTATTTCTTCGTCATGTGTGACACTGCAGTAGAGCGACGCCCACTACAAAAGACGTATTCTTTACATTCAATTTCAGCGTATACGTCGCGAGTGCCATATGACAGGGCCTGTCTCTCGATGTCGATTTCTATTTGGTGTCTCTTAAGTGTCGGTCTGCAGTAGGCCGCTGCTGGCCGAGCGACGTGCAGTCGCCTTACATGAAGCCCCATGGGCAACGCTAGTGCCACTGTCGACAACAGCATACTGCAGCCAGAGAGAGGAGCCGAAAGGCGCATTTCGCAGTCGAGCCACGCAATCCAACAAACTGTGCACTAGGTCAAGATTGTGCAGACCGCAAACGTTTGGTGGCACGACGCTCGTCGTCGATCGTAAGGGCGAAACAGTCAAGAGATGTGGAAAACGGCCATGTGGACACCCCCAGCAGCAGCTGTGTGCCAAATCCGATATCTGGTCGAGGGCTGCAAGATTCAGCATGATGAAGTGACAATTCGGGGAGAGCTCACAAACGCAAAGCTGCCGCCTTCTTAGCTCAGTGGTAGAGCACTGGTCTCGTAAACCAGGGGTCGTGAGTTCGAACCTCACAGAAGGCATTCATTTTTTTAACCTTCCCGCAAGGAGCGGAGCTATCTCGAGCAGCATCTAACACATGGCAGTACACTGAATGAAAGGGATGTTCTACAACCTATAACAAGTATCATGCTGGCCTCAGAGGTTTTCTGATTGCATAGGCAGAACAGTGGTTTGTATGCATTTTGTAGTATGATGTCATGCTTGGCGATGTCATTCGTGTACGAGCCTCGCTACAGTGTGCATGCATTTTATCCATGTGAAGAGGCGTAAGCAGGTGCTACCATTCTGCGAGATTCCTGCAGAAGGCATACGAATTGCGTTGAGATGCAGAGCACAAGTCAAGGCCTCCGTGGCGCAATCGGCTAGCGCGTTCGGCTGTTAACCGAAAGGTTGGTGGTTCGAGCCCACCTGGGGGCGAAATCGTTTTAACCGTCACCGAGGTGAGGACATACGTCAACTTTGTTAGAGATACACAGCTAGTGTGACAACTTGGCTGTGTTTGAGTGATGCCACAGAGCCTTATACACATTCAGCCAAGTGACACTGTAGGTAAAAACATGGCCCTACACAGACGTTCTACTGTTTTCCTATTTCTTCGTCATGTGTGACACTGCAGTAGAGCGACGCCCACTACAAAAGACGTATTCTTTACATTCAATTTCAGCGTATACGTCGCGAGTGCCATATGACAGGGCCTGTCTCTCGATGTCGATTTCTATTTGGTGTCTCTTAAGTGTCGGTCTGCAGTAGGCCGCTGCTGGCCGAGCGACGTGCAGTCGCCTTACATGAAGCCCCATGGGCAACGCTAGTGCCACTGTCGACAACAGCATACTGCAGCCAGAGAGAGGAGCCGAAAGGCGCATTTCGCAGTCGAGCCACGCAATCCAACAAACTGTGCACTAGGTCAAGATTGTGCAGACCGCAAACGTTTGGTGGCACGACGCTCGTCGTCGATCGTAAGGGCGAAACAGTCAAGAGATGTGGAAAACGGCCATGTGGACACCCCCAGCAGCAGCTGTGTGCCAAATCCGATATCTGGTCGAGGGCTGCAAGATTCAGCATGATGAAGTGACAATTCGGGGAGAGCTCACAAACGCAAAGCTGCCGCCTTCTTAGCTCAGTGGTAGAGCACTGGTCTCGTAAACCAGGGGTCGTGAGTTCGAACCTCACAGAAGGCATTCATTTTTTTAACCTTCCCGCAAGGAGCGGAGCTATCTCGAGCAGCATCTAACACATGGCAGTACACTGAATGAAAGGGATGTTCTACAACCTATAACAAGTATCATGCTGGCCTCAGAGGTTTTCTGATTGCATAGGCAGAACAGTGGTTTGTATGCATTTTGTAGTATGATGTCATGCTTGGCGATGTCATTCGTGTACGAGCCTCGCTACAGTGTGCATGCATTTTATCCATGTGAAGAGGCGTAAGCAGGTGCTACCATTCTGCGAGATTCCTGCAGAAGGCATACGAATTGCGTTGAGATGCAGAGCACAAGTCAAGGCCTCCGTGGCGCAATCGGCTAGCGCGTTCGGCTGTTAACCGAAAGGTTGGTGGTTCGAGCCCACCCGGGGGCGAAATCGTTTTAACCGTCACCGAGGTGAGGACATACGTCAACTTTGTTAGAGATACACAGCTAGTGTGACAACTTGGCTGTGTTTGAGTGATGCCACAGAGCCTTATACACATTCAGCCAAGTGACACTGTAGGTAAAAACATGGCCCTACACAGACGTTCTACTGTTTTCCTATTTCTTCGTCATGTGTGACACTGCAGTAGAGCGACGCCCACTACAAAAGACGTATTCTTTACATTCAATTTCAGCGTATACGTCGCGAGTGCCATATGACAGGGCCTGTCTCTCGATGTCGATTTCTATTTGGTGTCTCTTAAGTGTCGGTCTGCAGTAGGCCGCTGCTGGCCGAGCGACGTGCAGTCGCCTTACATGAAGCCCCATGGGCAACGCTAGTGCCACTGTCGACAACAGCATACTGCAGCCAGAGAGAGGAGCCGAAAGGCGCATTTCGCAGTCGAGCCACGCAATCCAACAAACTGTGCACTAGGTCAAGATTGTGCAGACCGCAAACGTTTGGTGGCACGACGCTCGTCGTCGATCGTAAGGGCGAAACAGTCAAGAGATGTGGAAAACGGCCATGTGGACACCCCCAGCAGCAGCTGTGTGCCAAATCCGATATCTGGTCGAGGGCTGCAAGATTCAGCATGATGAAGTGACAATTCGGGGAGAGCTCACAAACGCAAAGCTGCCGCCTTCTTAGCTCAGTGGTAGAGCACTGGTCTCGTAAACCAGGGGTCGTGAGTTCGAACCTCACAGAAGGCATTCATTTTTTTAACCTTCCCGCAAGGAGCGGAGCTATCTCGAGCAGCATCTAACACATGGCAGTACACTGAATGAAAGGGATGTTCTACAACCTATAACAAGTATCATGCTGGCCTCAGAGGTTTTCTGATTGCATAGGCAGAACAGTGGTTTGTATGCATTTTGTAGTATGATGTCATGCTTGGCGATGTCATTCGTGTACGAGCCTCGCTACAGTGTGCATGCATTTTATCCATGTGAAGAGGCGTAAGCAGGTGCTACCATTCTGCGAGATTCCTGCAGAAGGCATACGAATTGCGTTGAGATGCAGAGCACAAGTCAAGGCCTCCGTGGCGCAATCGGCTAGCGCGTTCGGCTGTTAACCGAAAGGTTGGTGGTTCGAGCCCACCTGGGGGCGAAATCGTTTTAACCGTCACCGAGGTGAGGACATACGTCAACTTTGTTAGAGATACACAGCTAGTGTGACAACTTGGCTGTGTTTGAGTGATGCCACAGAGCCTTATACACATTCAGCCAAGTGACACTGTAGGTAAAAACATGGCCCTACACAGACGTTCTACTGTTTTCCTATTTCTTCGTCATGTGTGACACTGCAGTAGAGCGACGCCCACTACAAAAGACGTATTCTTTACATTCAATTTCAGCGTATACGTCGCGAGTGCCATATGACAGGGCCTGTCTCTCGATGTCGATTTCTATTTGGTGTCTCTTAAGTGTCGGTCTGCAGTAGGCCGCTGCTGGCCGAGCGACGTGCAGTCGCCTTACATGAAGCCCCATGGGCAACGCTAGTGCCACTGTCGACAACAGCATACTGCAGCCAGAGAGAGGAGCCGAAAGGCGCATTTCGCAGTCGAGCCACGCAATCCAACAAACTGTGCACTAGGTCAAGATTGTGCAGACCGCAAACGTTTGGTGGCACGACGCTCGTCGTCGATCGTAAGGGCGAAACAGTCAAGAGATGTGGAAAACGGCCATGTGGACACCCCCAGCAGCAGCTGTGTGCCAAATCCGATATCTGGTCGAGGGCTGCAAGATTCAGCATGATGAAGTGACAATTCGGGGAGAGCTCACAAACGCAAAGCTGCCGCCTTCTTAGCTCAGTGGTAGAGCACTGGTCTCGTAAACCAGGGGTCGTGAGTTCGAACCTCACAGAAGGCATTCATTTTTTTAACCTTCCCGCAAGGAGCGGAGCTATCTCGAGCAGCATCTAACACATGGCAGTACACTGAATGAAAGGGATGTTCTACAACCTATAACAAGTATCATGCTGGCCTCAGAGGTTTTCTGATTGCATAGGCAGAACAGTGGTTTGTATGCATTTTGTAGTATGATGTCATGCTTGGCGATGTCATTCGTGTACGAGCCTCGCTACAGTGTGCATGCATTTTATCCATGTGAAGAGGCGTAAGCAGGTGCTACCATTCTGCGAGATTCCTGCAGAAGGCATACGAATTGCGTTGAGATGCAGAGCACAAGTCAAGGCCTCCGTGGCGCAATCGGCTAGCGCGTTCGGCTGTTAACCGAAAGGTTGGTGGTTCGAGCCCACCTGGGGGCGAAATCGTTTTAACCGTCACCGAGGTGAGGACATACGTCAACTTTGTTAGAGATACACAGCTAGTGTGACAACTTGGCTGTGTTTGAGTGATGCCACAGAGCCTTATACACATTCAGCCAAGTGACACTGTAGGTAAAAACATGGCCCTACACAGACGTTCTACTGTTTTCCTATTTCTTCGTCATGTGTGACACTGCAGTAGAGCGACGCCCACTACAAAAGACGTATTCTTTACATTCAATTTCAGCGTATACGTCGCGAGTGCCATATGACAGGGCCTGTCTCTCGATGTCGATTTCTATTTGGTGTCTCTTAAGTGTCGGTCTGCAGTAGGCCGCTGCTGGCCGAGCGACGTGCAGTCGCCTTACATGAAGCCCCATGGGCAACGCTAGTGCCACTGTCGACAACAGCATACTGCAGCCAGAGAGAGGAGCCGAAAGGCGCATTTCGCAGTCGAGCCACGCAATCCAACAAACTGTGCACTAGGTCAAGATTGTGCAGACCGCAAACGTTTGGTGGCACGACGCTCGTCGTCGATCGTAAGGGCGAAACAGTCAAGAGATGTGGAAAACGGCCATGTGGACACCCCCAGCAGCAGCTGTGTGCCAAATCCGATATCTGGTCGAGGGCTGCAAGATTCAGCATGATGAAGTGACAATTCGGGGAGAGCTCACAAACGCAAAGCTGCCGCCTTCTTAGCTCAGTGGTAGAGCACTGGTCTCGTAAACCAGGGGTCGTGAGTTCGAACCTCACAGAAGGCATTCATTTTTTTAACCTTCCCGCAAGGAGCGGAGCTATCTCGAGCAGCATCTAACACATGGCAGTACACTGAATGAAAGGGATGTTCTACAACCTATAACAAGTATCATGCTGGCCTCAGAGGTTTTCTGATTGCATAGGCAGAACAGTGGTTTGTATGCATTTTGTAGTATGATGTCATGCTTGGCGATGTCATTCGTGTACGAGCCTCGCTACAGTGTGCATGCATTTTATCCATGTGAAGAGGCGTAAGCAGGTGCTACCATTCTGCGAGATTCCTGCAGAAGGCATACGAATTGCGTTGAGATGCAGAGCACAAGTCAAGGCCTCCGTGGCGCAATCGGCTAGCGCGTTCGGCTGTTAACCGAAAGGTTGGTGGTTCGAGCCCACCTGGGGGCGAAATCGTTTTAACCGTCACCGAGGTGAGGACATACGTCAACTTTGTTAGAGATACACAGCTAGTGTGACAACTTGGCTGTGTTTGAGTGATGCCACAGAGCCTTATACACATTCAGCCAAGTGACACTGTAGGTAAAAACATGGCCCTACACAGACGTTCTACTGTTTTCCTATTTCTTCGTCATGTGTGACACTGCAGTAGAGCGACGCCCACTACAAAAGACGTATTCTTTACATTCAATTTCAGCGTATACGTCGCGAGTGCCATATGACAGGGCCTGTCTCTCGATGTCGATTTCTATTTGGTGTCTCTTAAGTGTCGGTCTGCAGTAGGCCGCTGCTGGCCGAGCGACGTGCAGTCGCCTTACATGAAGCCCCATGGGCAACGCTAGTGCCACTGTCGACAACAGCATACTGCAGCCAGAGAGAGGAGCCGAAAGGCGCATTTCGCAGTCGAGCCACGCAATCCAACAAACTGTGCACTAGGTCAAGATTGTGCAGACCGCAAACGTTTGGTGGCACGACGCTCGTCGTCGATCGTAAGGGCGAAACAGTCAAGAGATGTGGAAAACGGCCATGTGGACACCCCCAGCAGCAGCTGTGTGCCAAATCCGATATCTGGTCGAGGGCTGCAAGATTCAGCATGATGAAGTGACAATTCGGGGAGAGCTCACAAACGCAAAGCTGCCGCCTTCTTAGCTCAGTGGTAGAGCACTGGTCTCGTAAACCAGGGGTCGTGAGTTCGAACCTCACAGAAGGCATTCATTTTTTTAACCTTCCCGCAAGGAGCGGAGCTATCTCGAGCAGCATCTAACACATGGCAGTACACTGAATGAAAGGGATGTTCTACAACCTATAACAAGTATCATGCTGGCCTCAGAGGTTTTCTGATTGCATAGGCAGAACAGTGGTTTGTATGCATTTTGTAGTATGATGTCATGCTTGGCGATGTCATTCGTGTACGAGCCTCGCTACAGTGTGCATGCATTTTATCCATGTGAAGAGGCGTAAGCAGGTGCTACCATTCTGCGAGATTCCTGCAGAAGGCATACGAATTGCGTTGAGATGCAGAGCACAAGTCAAGGCCTCCGTGGCGCAATCGGCTAGCGCGTTCGGCTGTTAACCGAAAGGTTGGTGGTTCGAGCCCACCTGGGGGCGAAATCGTTTTAACCGTCACCGAGGTGAGGACATACGTCAACTTTGTTAGAGATACACAGCTAGTGTGACAACTTGGCTGTGTTTGAGTGATGCCACAGAGCCTTATACACATTCAGCCAAGTGACACTGTAGGTAAAAACATGGCCCTACACAGACGTTCTACTGTTTTCCTATTTCTTCGTCATGTGTGACACTGCAGTAGAGCGACGCCCACTACAAAAGACGTATTCTTTACATTCAATTTCAGCGTATACGTCGCGAGTGCCATATGACAGGGCCTGTCTCTCGATGTCGATTTCTATTTGGTGTCTCTTAAGTGTCGGTCTGCAGTAGGCCGCTGCTGGCCGAGCGACGTGCAGTCGCCTTACATGAAGCCCCATGGGCAACGCTAGTGCCACTGTCGACAACAGCATACTGCAGCCAGAGAGAGGAGCCGAAAGGCGCATTTCGCAGTCGAGCCACGCAATCCAACAAACTGTGCACTAGGTCAAGATTGTGCAGACCGCAAACGTTTGGTGGCACGACGCTCGTCGTCGATCGTAAGGGCGAAACAGTCAAGAGATGTGGAAAACGGCCATGTGGACACCCCCAGCAGCAGCTGTGTGCCAAATCCGATATCTGGTCGAGGGCTGCAAGATTCAGCATGATGAAGTGACAATTCGGGGAGAGCTCACAAACGCAAAGCTGCCGCCTTCTTAGCTCAGTGGTAGAGCACTGGTCTCGTAAACCAGGGGTCGTGAGTTCGAACCTCACAGAAGGCATTCATTTTTTTAACCTTCCCGCAAGGAGCGGAGCTATCTCGAGCAGCATCTAACACATGGCAGTACACTGAATGAAAGGGATGTTCTACAACCTATAACAAGTATCATGCTGGCCTCAGAGGTTTTCTGATTGCATAGGCAGAACAGTGGTTTGTATGCATTTTGTAGTATGATGTCATGCTTGGCGATGTCATTCGTGTACGAGCCTCGCTACAGTGTGCATGCATTTTATCCATGTGAAGAGGCGTAAGCAGGTGCTACCATTCTGCGAGATTCCTGCAGAAGGCATACGAATTGCGTTGAGATGCAGAGCACAAGTCAAGGCCTCCGTGGCGCAATCGGCTAGCGCGTTCGGCTGTTAACCGAAAGGTTGGTGGTTCGAGCCCACCTGGGGGCGAAATCGTTTTAACCGTCACCGAGGTGAGGACATACGTCAACTTTGTTAGAGATACACAGCTAGTGTGACAACTTGGCTGTGTTTGAGTGATGCCACAGAGCCTTATACACATTCAGCCAAGTGACACTGTAGGTAAAAACATGGCCCTACACAGACGTTCTACTGTTTTCCTATTTCTTCGTCATGTGTGACACTGCAGTAGAGCGACGCCCACTACAAAAGACGTATTCTTTACATTCAATTTCAGCGTATACGTCGCGAGTGCCATATGACAGGGCCTGTCTCTCGATGTCGATTTCTATTTGGTGTCTCTTAAGTGTCGGTCTGCAGTAGGCCGCTGCTGGCCGAGCGACGTGCAGTCGCCTTACATGAAGCCCCATGGGCAACGCTAGTGCCACTGTCGACAACAGCATACTGCAGCCAGAGAGAGGAGCCGAAAGGCGCATTTCGCAGTCGAGCCACGCAATCCAACAAACTGTGCACTAGGTCAAGATTGTGCAGACCGCAAACGTTTGGTGGCACGACGCTCGTCGTCGATCGTAAGGGCGAAACAGTCAAGAGATGTGGAAAACGGCCATGTGGACACCCCCAGCAGCAGCTGTGTGCCAAATCCGATATCTGGTCGAGGGCTGCAAGATTCAGCATGATGAAGTGACAATTCGGGGAGAGCTCACAAACGCAAAGCTGCCGCCTTCTTAGCTCAGTGGTAGAGCACTGGTCTCGTAAACCAGGGGTCGTGAGTTCGAACCTCACAGAAGGCATTCATTTTTTTAACCTTCCCGCAAGGAGCGGAGCTATCTCGAGCAGCATCTAACACATGGCAGTACACTGAATGAAAGGGATGTTCTACAACCTATAACAAGTATCATGCTGGCCTCAGAGGTTTTCTGATTGCATAGGCAGAACAGTGGTTTGTATGCATTTTGTAGTATGATGTCATGCTTGGCGATGTCATTCGTGTACGAGCCTCGCTACAGTGTGCATGCATTTTATCCATGTGAAGAGGCGTAAGCAGGTGCTACCATTCTGCGAGATTCCTGCAGAAGGCATACGAATTGCGTGAGATGCAGAGCACAAGTCAAGGCCTCCGTGGCGCAATCGGCTAGCGCGTTCGGCTGTTAACCGAAAGGTTGGTGGTTCGAGCCCACCTGGGGCGAAATCGTTTTAACCGTCACCGAGGTGAGGACATACGTCAACTTTGTTAGAGATACACAGCTAGTGTGACAACTTGGCTGTGTTTGAGTGATGCCACAGAGCCTTATACACATTCAGCCAAGTGACACTGTAGGTAAAAACATGGCCCTACACAGACGTTCTACTGTTTTCCTATTTCTTCGTCATGTGTGACACTGCAGTAGAGCGACGCCCACTACAAAAGACGTATTCTTTACATTCAATTTCAGCGTATACGTCGGCGAGTGCCATATGACAGGGCCTGTCTCTCGATGTCGATTTCTATTTGGTTGTCTCTTAAGTGTCCGGTCTGCAGTAGGCCGCTGCTGGCCGAGCGACGTGCAGTCGCCTTACATGAAGCCCCATGGGCAACGCTAGTGCCACTGTCGACAACAGCATACTGCAGCCAGAGAGAGGAGCCGAAAGGCGCATTTCGCAGTCGAGCCACGCAATCCAACAAACTGTGCACTAGGTCAAGATTGTGCAGACCGCAAACGTTTGGTGGCACGACGCTCGTCGTCGATCGTAAGGGCGAAACAGTCAAGAGATGTGGAAAACGGCCATGTGGACACCCCAGCAGCAGCTGTGTGCCAAATCCGATATCTGGTCGAGGGCTGCAAGATTCAGCATGATGAAGTGACAATTCGGGGAGAGCTCACAAACGCAAAGCTGCCGCCTTCTTAGCTCAGTGGTAGAGCACTGGTCTCGTAAACCAGGGGTCGTGAGTTCGAACCTCACAGAAGGCATTCATTTTTTTAACCTTCCCGCAAGGAGCGGAGCTATCTCGAGCAGCATCTAACACATGGCAGTACACTGAATGAAAGGGATGTTCTACAACCTATAACAAGTATCATGCTGGCCTCAGAGGTTTTCTGATTGCATAGGCAGAACAGTGGTTTGTATGCATTTTGTAGTATGATGTCATGCTTGGCGATGTCATTCGTGTACGAGCCTCGCTACAGTGTGCATGCATTTTATCCATGTGAAGAGGCGTAAGCAGGTGCTACCATTCTGCGAGATTCCTGCAGAAGGCATACGAATTGCGTTGAGATGCAGAGCACAAGTCAAGGCCTCCGTGGCGCAATCGGCTAGCGCGTTCGGCTGTTAACCGAAAGGTTGGTGGTTCGAGCCCACCTGGGGGCGAAATCGTTTTAACCGTCACCGAGGTGAGGACATACGTCCAACTTTGTTAGAGATACACAGCTAGTGTGACAACTTGGGCTGTGTTTGAGTGATGCCACAGAGCCTTATACACATTCAGCCAAGTGACACTGTAGGTAAAAACATGGCCCTACACAGACGTTCTACTGTTTTCCTATTTCTTCGTCATGTGTGACACTGCAGTAGAGCGACGCCCACTACAAAAGACGTATTCTTTACATTCAATTTCAGCGTATACGTCGCGAGTGCCATATGACAGGGCCTGTCTCTCGATGTCGATTTCTATTTGGTGTCTCTTAAGTGTCGGTCTGCAGTAGGCCGCTGCTGGCCGAGCGACGTGCAGTCGCCTTACATGAAGCCCCATGGGCAACGCTAGTGCCACTGTCGACAACAGCATACTGCAGCCAGAGAGAGGAGCCGAAAGGCGCATTTCGCAGTCGAGCCACGCAATCCAACAAACTGTGCACTAGGTCAAGATTGTGCAGACCGCAAACGTTTGGTGGCACGACGCTCGTCGTCGATCGTAAGGGCGAAACAGTCAAGAGATGTGGAAAAACGGCCATGTGGACACCCCCAGCAGCAGCTGTGTGCCAAATCCGATATCTGGTCGAGGGCTGCAAGATTCCAGCATGATGAAGTGACAATTCGGGGAGAGCTCACAAACGCAAAGCTGCCGCCTTCTTAGCTCAGTGGTAGAGCACTGGTCTCGTAAACCAGGGGTCGTGAGTTCGAACCTCACAGAAGGCATTCATTTTTTAACCTTCCCGCAAGGAGCGGAGCTATCTCGAGCAGCATCTAACACATGGCAGTACACTGAATGAAAGGGATGTTCTACAACCTATAACAAGTATCATGCTGGCCTCAGAGGTTTTCTGATTGCATAGGCAGAACAGTGGTTTGTATGCATTTTGTAGTATGATGTCATGCTTGGCGATGTCATTCGTGTACGAGCCTCGCTACAGTGTGCATGCATTTTATCCATGTGAAGAGGCGTAAGCAGGTGCTACCATTCTGCGAGATTCCTGCAGAAGGCATACGAATTGCGTTGAGATGCAGAGCACAAGTCAAGGCCTCCGTGGCGCAATCGGCCTAGCGCGTTCGGCTGTTAACCGAAAGGTTGGTGGTTCGAGCCCACCTGGGGGCGAAATCGTTTTAACCGTCACCGAGGTGAGGACATACGTCAACTTTGTTAGAGATACACAGCTAGTGTGACAACTTGGCTGTGTTTGAGTGATGCCACAGAGCCTTATACACATTCAGCCAAGTGACACTGTAGGTAAAAACATGGCCCTACACAGACGTTCTACTGTTTTCCTATTTCTTCGTCATGTGTGACACTGCAGTAGAGCGACGCCCACTACAAAAGACGTATTCTTTACATTCAATTTCAGCGTATACGTCGCGAGTGCCATATGACAGGGCCTGTCTCTCGATGTCGATTTCTATTTGGTGTCTCTTAAGTGTCGGTCTGCAGTAGGCCGCTGCTGGCCGAGCGACGTGCAGTCGCCTTACATGAAGCCCCATGGGCAACGCTAGTGCCACTGTCGACAACAGCATACTGCAGCCAGAGAGAGGAGCCGAAAGCGCATTTCGCAGTCGAGCCACGCAATCCAACAAACTGTGCACTAGGTCAAGATTGTGCAGACCGCAAACGTTTGGTGGCCACGACGCTCGTCGTCGATCGTAAGGGCGAAACAGTCAAGAGATGTGGAAAACGGCCATGTGGACACCCCCAGCAGCAGCTGTGTGCCAAATCCGATATCTGGTCGAGGGCTGCAAGATTCAGCATGATGAAGTGACAATTCGGGGAGAGCTCACAAACGCAAAGCTGCCGCCTTCTTAGCTCAGTGGTAGAGCACTGGTCTCGTAAACCAGGGGTCGTGAGTTCGAACCTCACAGAAGGCATTCATTTTTTTAACCTTCCCGGCAAGGAGCGGAGCTATCTCGAGCAGCATCTAACACATGGCAGTACACTGAATGAAAGGGATGTCTACAACCTATAACAAGTATCATGCTGGCCTCAGAGGTTTTCTGATTGCATAGGCAGAACAGTGGTTTGTATGCATTTTGTAGTATGATGTCATGCTTGGCGATGTCATTCGTGTACGAGCCTCGCTACAGTGTGCATGCATTTTATCCATGTGAAGAGGCGTAAGCAGGTGCTACCAATTCTGCGAGATTCCTGCAGAAGGCATACGAATTGCGTTGAGATGCAGAGCACAAGTCAAGGCCTCCGTGGCGCAATCGGCTAGCGCGTTCGGCTGTTAACCGAAAGGTTGGTGGTTCGAGCCCACCCGGGGGCGAAATCGTTTAAAACCGTCACCGAGGTGAGGACATACGTCAACTTTGTTAGAGATACACAGCTAGTGTGACAACTTGGCTGTGTTTGAGTGATGCCACAGAGCCTTATACACATTCAGCCAAGTGACACTGTAGGTAAAAAACATGGCCCTACACAGACGTTCTACTGTTTTCCTATTTCTTCGTCATGTGTGACACTGCAGTAGAGCGACGCCCACTACAAAAGACGTATTCTTTTACATTCAATTTCAGCGTATACGTCGCGAGTGCCATATGACAGGGCCTGTCTCTCGATGTCGATTTCTATTTGGTGTCTCTTAAGTGTCGGTCTGCAGTAGGCCGCTGCTGGCCGAGCGACGTGCAGTCGCCTTACATGAAGCCCCATGGGCAACGCTAGTGCCACTGTCGACAACAGCATACTGCAGCCAGAGAGAGGGAGCCGAAAGGCGCATTTCGCAGTCGAGCCACGCAATCCAACAAACTGTGCACTAGGTCAAGATTGTGCAGACCGCAAACGTTTGGTGGCACGACGCTCGTCGTCGATCGTAAAGGGCGAAACAGTCAAGAGATGTGGAAAACGGCCATGTGGACACCCCCAGCAGCAGCTGTGTGCCAAATCCGATATCTGGTCGAGGGCTGCAAGATTCAGCATGATGAAGTGACAATTCGGGGAGAGCTCACAAACGCAAAGCTGCCGCCTTCTTAGCTCAGTGGTAGAGCACTGGTCTCGTAAACCAGGGGTCGTGAGTTCGAACCTCACAGAAGGCATTCATTTTTTTAACCTTCCCGCAAGGAGCGGAGCTATCTCGAGCAGCATCTAACACATGGCAGTACACTGAATGAAAGGGATGTTCTACAACCTATAACAAGTATCATGCTGGCCTCAGAGGTTTTCTGATTGCATAGGCAGAACAGTGGTTTGTATGCATTTTGTAGTATGATGTCATGCTTGGCGATGTCATTCGTGTACGAGCCTCGCTACAGTGTGCATGCATTTTATCCATGTGAAGAGGCGTAAGCAGTGCTACCACTCTGCGAGATTCCTGCAGAAGGCATACGAATTGCGTTGAGATGCAGAGCACAAGTCAAGGCCTCCGTGGCGCAATCGGCTAGCGCGTTCGGCTGTTAACCGAAAGGTTGTGGTTCGAGCCCACCCGGGGGCGAAATCGTTTTAAACCGTCACCGAGGTGAGGACATACGTCAACTTTGTTAGAGATACACAGCTAGTGTGACAACTTGGCTGTGTTTGAGTGATGCCACAGAGCCTTATACACATTCAGCCAAGTGACACTGTAGGTAAAAACATGGCCCTACACAGACGTTCTACTGTTTTCCTATTTCTTCGTCATGTGTGACACTGCAGTAGAGCGACGCCCACTACAAAAGACGTATTCTTTACATTCAATTTCAGCGTATACGTCGCGAGTGCCATATGACAGGGCCTGTCTCTCGATGTCGATTTCTATTTGGTGTCTCTTAAGTGTCGGTCTGCAGTAGGGCCGCTGCTGGCCGAGCGACGTGCAGTCGCCTTACATGAAGCCCCATGGGCAACGCTAGTGCCACTGTCGACAACAGCATACTGCAGCCAGAGAGAGGAGCCGAAAGGCGCATTTCGCAGTCGAGCCACGCAATCCAACAAACTGTGCACTAGGTCAAGATTGTGCAGACCGCAAACGTTTGGTGGCACGACGCTCGTCGTCGATCGTAAGGGCGAAACAGTCAAGAGATGTGGAAAACGGCCATGTGGACACCCCCAGCAGCAGCTGTGTGCCAAATCCGATATCTGGTCGAGGGCTGCAAGATTCAGCATGATGAAGTGACAATTCGGGGAGAGCTCACAAACGCAAAGCTGCCGCCTTCTTAGCTCAGTGGTAGAGCACTGGTCTCGTAAACCAGGGGTCGTGAGTTCGAACCTCACAGAAGGCATTCATTTTTTTAACCTTCCCGCAAGGAGCGGAGCTATCTCGAGCAGCATCTAACACATGGCAGTACACTGAATGAAAGGGATGTTCTACAACCTATAACAAGTATCATGCTGGCCTCAGAGGTTTTCTGATTGCATAGGCAGAACAGTGGTTTGTATGCATTTTGTAGTATGATGTCATGCTTGGCGATGTCATTCGTGTACGAGCCTCGCTACAGTGTGCATGCATTTTATCCCATGTGAAGAGGCGTAAGCAGGTGCTACCACTCTGCGAGATTCCTGCAGAAGGCATACGAATTGCGTTGAGATGCAGAGCACAAGTCAAGGCCTCCGTGGCGCAATCGGCTAGCGCGTTCGGCTGTTAACCGAAAGGTTGGTGGTTCGAGCCCACCCGGGGGCGAAATCGTTTTAACCGTCACCGAGGTGAGGACATACGTCAACTTTGTTAGAGATACACAGCTAGTGTGACAACTTGGCTGTGTTTGAGTGATGCCACAGAGCCTTATACACATTCAGCCAAGTGACACTGTAGGTAAAAACATGGCCCTACACAGACGTTCTACTGTTTTCCTATTTCTTCGTCATGTGTGACACTGCAGTAGAGCGACGCCCACTACAAAAGACGTATTCTTTACATTCAATTTCAGCGTATACGTCGCGAGTGCCATATGACAGGGCCTGTCTCTCGATGTCGATTTCTATTTGGTGTCTCTTAAGTGTCGGTCTGCAGTAGGCCGCTGCTGGCCGAGCGACGTGCAGTCGCCTTACATGAAGCCCCATGGGCAACGCTAGTGCCACTGTCGACAACAGCATACTGCAGCCAGAGAGAGGAGCCGAAAGGCGCATTTCGCAGTCGAGCCACGCAATCCAACAAACTGTGCACTAGGTCAAGATTGTGCAGACCGCAAACGTTTGGTGGCACGACGCTCGTCGTCGATCGTAAGGGCGAAACAGTCAAGAGATGTGGAAAACGGCCATGTGGACACCCCCAGCAGCAGCTGTGTGCCAAATCCGATATCTGGTCGAGGGCTGCAAGATTCAGCATGATGAAGTGACAATTCGGGGAGAGCTCACAAACGCAAAGCTGCCGCCTTCTTAGACTCAGTGGTAGAGCACTGGTCTCGTAAACCAGGGGTCGTGAGTTCGAACCTCACAGAAGGCATTCATTTTTTTAACCTTCCCGCAAGGAGCGGAGCTATCTCGAGCAGCATCTAACACATGGCAGTACACTGAATGAAAGGGATGTTCTACAACCTATAACAAGTATCATGCTGGCCTCAGAGGTTTTCTGATTGCATAGGCAGAACAGTGGTTTGTATGCATTTTGTAGTATGATGTCATGCTTGGCGATGTCATTCGTGTACGAGCCTCGCTACAGTGTGCATGCATTTTATCCATGTGAAGAGGCGTAAGCAGGTGCTACCACTCTGCGAGATTCCTGCAGAAGGCATACGAATTGCGTTGAGATGCAGAGCACAAGTCAAGGCCTCCGTGGCGCAATCGGCTAGCGCGTTCGGCTGTTAACCGAAAGGTTGGTGGTTCGAGCCCACCCGGGGGCGAAATCGTTTTAACCGTCACCGAGGTGAGGACATACGTCAACTTTGTTAGAGATACACAGCTAGTGTGACAACTTGGCTGTGTTTGAGTGATGCCACAGAGCCTTATACACATTCAGCCAAGTGACACTGTAGGTAAAAACATGGCCCTACACAGACGTTCTACTGTTTTCCTATTTCTTCGTCATGTGTGACACTGCAGTAGAGCGACGCCCACTACAAAAGACGTATTCTTTACATTCAATTTCAGCGTATACGTCGCGAGTGCCATATGACAGGGCCTGTCTCTCGATGTCGATTTCTATTTGGTGTCTCTTAAGTGTCGGTCTGCAGTAGGCCGCTGCTGGCCGAGCGACGTGCAGTCGCCTTACATGAAGCCCCATGGGCAACGCTAGTGCCACTGTCGACAACAGCATACTGCAGCCAGAGAGAGGAGCCGAAAGGCGCATTTCGCAGTCGAGCCACGCAATCCAACAAACTGTGCACTAGGTCAAGATTGTGCAGACCGCAAACGTTTGGTGGCACGACGCTCGTCGTCGATCGTAAGGGCGAAACAGTCAAGAGATGTGGAAAACGGCCATGTGGACACCCCCAGCAGCAGCTGTGTGCCAAATCCGATATCTGGTCGAGGGCTGCAAGATTCAGCATGATGAAGTGACAATTCGGGGAGAGCTCACAAACGCAAAGCTGCCGCCTTCTTAGCTCAGTGGTAGAGCACTGGTCTCGTAAACCAGGGGTCGTGAGTTCGAACCTCACAGAAGGCATTCATTTTTTTAACCTTCCCGCAAGGAGCGGAGCTATCTCGAGCAGCATCTAACACATGGCAGTACACTGAATGAAAGGGATGTTCTACAACCTATAACAAGTATCATGCTGGCCTCAGAGGTTTTCTGATTGCATAGGCAGAACAGTGGTTTGTATGCATTTTGTAGTATGATGTCATGCTTGGCGATGTCATTCGTGTACGAGCCTCGCTACAGTGTGCATGCATTTTATCCATGTGAAGAGGCGTAAGCAGGTGCTACCATTCTGCGAGATTCCTGCAGAAGGCATACGAATTGCGTTGAGATGCAGAGCACAAGTCAAGGCCTCCGTGGCGCAATCGGCTAGCGCGTTCGGCTGTTAACCGAAAGGTTGGTGGTTCGAGCCCACCCGGGGGCGAAATCGTTTTAACCGTCACCGAGGTGAGGACATACGTCAACTTTGTTAGAGATACACAGCTAGTGTGACAACTTGGCTGTGTTTGAGTGATGCCACAGAGCCTTATACACATTCAGCCAAGTGACACTGTAGGTAAAAACATGGCCCTACACAGACGTTCTACTGTTTTCCTATTTCTTCGTCATGTGTGACACTGCAGTAGAGCGACGCCCACTACAAAAGACGTATTCTTTACATTCAATTTCAGCGTATACGTCGCGAGTGCCATATGACAGGGCCTGTCTCTCGATGTCGATTTCTATTTGGTGTCTCTTAAGTGTTGGTCTGTAGTAGGCCGCTGCTGGCCGAGCGACGTGCAGTCGCCTTACATGAAGCCCCATGGGCAACGCTAGTGCCACTGTCGACAACAGCATACTGCAGCCAGAGAGAGGAGCCGAAAGGCGCATTTCGCAGTCGAGCCACGCAATCCAACAAACTGTGCACTAGGTCAAGATTGTGCAGACCGCAAACGTTTGGTGGCACGACGCTCGTCGTCGATCGTAAGGGCGAAACAGTCAAGAGATGTGGAAAACGGCCATGTGGACACCCCCAGCAGCAGCTGTGTGCCAAATCCGATATCTGGTCGAGGGCTGCAAGATTCAGCATGATGAAGTGACAATTCGGGGAGAGCTCACAAACGCAAAGCTGCTGCCTTCTTAGCTCAGTGGTAGAGCACTGGTCTCGTAAACCAGGGGTCGGGAGTTCGAACCTCACAGAAGGCATTCATTTTTTTAACCTTCCCGCAAGGAGCGGAGCTATCTCGAGCAGCATCTAACACATGGCAGTACACTGAATGAAAGGGATGTTCTACAACCTATAACAAGTATCATGCTGGCCTCAGAGGTTTTCTGATTGCATAGGCAGAACAGTGGTTTGTATGCATTTTGTAGTATGATGTCATGCTTGGCGATGTCATTCGTGTACGAGCCTCGCTACAGTGTGCATGCATTTTATCCATGTGAAGAGGCGTAAGCAGGTGCTACCACTCTGCGAGATTCCTGCAGAAGGCATACGAATTGCGTTGAGATGCAGAGCACAAGTCAAGGCCTCCGTGGCGCAATCGGCTAGCGCGTTCGGCTGTTAACCGAAAGGTTGGTGGTTCGAGCCCACCCGGGGGCGAAATCGTTTTAACCGTCACCGAGGTGAGGACATACGTCAACTTTGTTAGAGATACAAAGCTAGTGTGACAACTTGGCTGTGTTTGAGTGATGCCACAGAGCCTTATACACATTCAGCCAAGTGACACTGTAGGTAAAAACATGGCCCTACACAGACGTTCTACTGTTTTCCTATTTCTTCGTCATGTGTGACACTGCAGTAGAGCGACGCCCACTACAAAAGACGTATTCTTTACATTCAATTTCAGCGTATACGTCGCGAGTGCCATATGACAGGGCCTGTCTCTCGATGTCGATTTCTATTTGGTGTCTCTTAAGTGTCGGTCTGCAGTAGGCCGCTGCTGGCCGAGCGACGTGCAGTCGCCTTACATGAAGCCCCATGGGCAACGCTAGTGCCACTGTCGACAACAGCATACTGCAGCCAGAGAGAGGAGCCGAAAGGCGCATTTCGCAGTCGAGCCACGCAATCCAACAAACTGTGCACTAGGTCAAGATTGTGCAGACCGCAAACGTTTGGTGGCACGACGCTCGTCGTCGATCGTAAGGGCGAAACAGTCAAGAGATGTGGAAAACGGCCATGTGGACACCCCCAGCAGCAGCTGTGTGCCAAATCCGATATCTGGTCGAGGGCTGCAAGATTCAGCATGATGAAGTGACAATTCGGGGAGAGCTCACAAACGCAAAGCTGCCGCCTTCTTAGCTCAGTGGTAGAGCACTGGTCTCGTAAACCATGGGTCGGGAGTTCGAACCTCACAGAAGGCATTCATTTTTTTAACCTTCCCGCAAGGAGCGGAGCTATCTCGAGCAGCATCTAACACATGGCAGTACACTGAATGAAAGGGATGTTCTACAACCTATAACAAGTATCATGCTGGCCTCAGAGGTTTTCTGATTGCATAGGCAGAACAGTGGTTTGTATGCATTTTGTAGTATGATGTCATGCTTGGCGATGTCATTCGTGTACGAGCCTCGCTACAGTGTGCATGCATTTTATCCATGTGAAGAGGCGTAAGCAGGTGCTACCACTCTGCGAGATTCCTGCAGAAGGCATACGAATTGCGTTGAGATGCAGAGCACAAGTCAAGGCCTCCGTGGCGCAATCGGCTAGCGCGTTCGGCTGTTAACCGAAAGGTTGGTGGTTCGAGCCCACCCGGGGGCGAAATCGTTTTAACCGTCACCGAGGTGAGGACATACGTCAACTTTGTTAGAGATACACAGCTAGTGTGACAACTTGGCTGTGTTTGAGTGATGCCACAGAGCCTTATACACATTCAGCCAAGTGACACTGTAGGTAAAAACATGGCCCTACACAGACGTTCTACTGTTTTCCTATTTCTTCGTCATGTGTGACACTGCAGTAGAGCGACGCCCACTACAAAAGACGTATTCTTTACATTCAATTTCAGCGTATACGTCGCGAGTGCCATATGACAGGGCCTGTCTCTCGATGTCGATTTCTATTTGGTGTCTCTTAAGTGTCGGTCTGCAGTAGGCCGCTGCTGGCCGAGCGACGTGCAGTCGCCTTACATGAAGCCCCATGGGCAACGCTAGTGCCACTGTCGACAACAGCATACTGCAGCCAGAGAGAGGAGCCGAAAGGCGCATTTCGCAGTCGAGCCACGCAATCCAACAAACTGTGCACTAGGTCAAGATTGTGCAGACCGCAAACGTTTGGTGGCACGACGCTCGTCGTCGATCGTAAGGGCGAAACAGTCAAGAGATGTGGAAAACGGCCATGTGGACACCCCCAGCAGCAGCTGTGTGCCAAATCCGATATCTGGTCGAGGGCTGCAAGATTCAGCATGATGAAGTGACAATTCGGGGAGAGCTCACAAACGCAAAGCTGCCGCCTTCTTAGCTCAGTGGTAGAGCACTGGTCTCGTAAACCAGGGGTCGTGAGTTCGAACCTCACAGAAAGCATTCATTTTTTTAACCTTCCCGCAAGGAGCGGAGCTATCTCGAGCAGCATCTAACACATGGCAGTACACTGAATGAAAGGGATGTTCTACAACCTATAACAAGTATCATGCTGGCCTCAGAGGTTTTCTGATTGCATAGGCAGAACAGTGGTTTGTATGCATTTTGTAGTATGATGTCATGCTTGGCGATGTCATTCGTGTACGAGCCTCGCTACAGTGTGCATGCATTTTATCCATGTGAAGAGGCGTAAGCAGGTGCTACCACTCTGCGAGATTCCTGCAGAAGGCATACGAATTGCGTTGAGATGCAGAGCACAAGTCAAGGCCTCCGTGGCGCAATCGGCTAGCGCGTTCGGCTGTTAACCGAAAGGTTGGTGGTTCGAGCCCACCCGGGGGCGAAATCGTTTTAACCGTCACCGAGGTGAGGACATACGTCAACTTTGTTAGAGATACACAGCTAGTGTGACAACTTGGCTGTGTTTGAGTGATGCCACAGAGCCTTATACACATTCAGCCAAGTGACACTGTAGGTAAAAACATGGCCCTACACAGACGTTCTACTGTTTTCCTATTTCTTCGTCATGTGTGACACTGCAGTAGAGCGACGCCCACTACAAAAGACGTATTCTTTACATTCAATTTCAGCGTATACGTCGCGAGTGCCATATGACAGGGCCTGTCTCTCGATGTCGATTTCTATTTGGTGTCTCTTAAGTGTCGGTCTGCAGTAGGCCGCTGCTGGCCGAGCGACGTGCAGTCGCCTTACATGAAGCCCCATGGGCAACGCTAGTGCCACTGTCGACAACAGCATACTGCAGCCAGAGAGAGGAGCCGAAAGGCGCATTTCGCAGTCGAGCCACGCAATCCAACAAACTGTGCACTAGGTCAAGATTGTGCAGACCGCAAACGTTTGGTGGCACGACGCTCGTCGTCGATCGTAAGGGCGAAACAGTCAAGAGATGTGGAAAACGGCCATGTGGACACCCCCAGCAGCAGCTGTGTGCCAAATCCGATATCTGGTCGAGGGCTGCAAGATTCAGCATGATGAAGTGACAATTCGGGGAGAGCTCACAAACGCAAAGCTGCCGCCTTCTTAGCTCAGTGGTAGAGCACTGGTCTCGTAAACCAGGGGTCGTGAGTTCGAACCTCACAGAAGGCATTCATTTTTTTAACCTTCCCGCAAGGAGCGGAGCTATCTCGAGCAGCATCTAACACATGGCAGTACACTGAATGAAAGGGATGTTCTACAACCTATAACAAGTATCATGCTGGCCTCAGAGGTTTTCTGATTGCATAGGCAGAACAGTGGTTTGTATGCATTTTGTAGTATGATGTCATGCTTGGCGATGTCATTCGTGTACGAGCCTCGCTACAGTGTGCATGCATTTTATCCATGTGAAGAGGCGTAAGCAGGTGCTACCATTCTGCGAGATTCCTGCAGAAGGCATACGAATTGCGTTGAGATGCAGAGCACAAGTCAAGGCCTCCGTGGCGCAATCGGCTAGCGCGTTCGGCTGTTAACCGAAAGGTTGGTGGTTCGAGCCCACCCGGGGGCGAAATCGTTTTAACCGTCACCGAGGTGAGGACATACGTCAACTTTGTTAGAGATACACAGCTAGTGTGACAACTTGGCTGTGTTTGAGTGATGCCACAGAGCCTTATACACATTCAGCCAAGTGACACTGTAGGTAAAAACATGGCCCTACACAGACGTTCTACTGTTTTCCTATTTCTTCGTCATGTGTGACACTGCAGTAGAGCGACGCCCACTACAAAAGACGTATTCTTTACATTCAATTTCAGCGTATACGTCGCGAGTGCCATATGACAGGGCCTGTCTCTCGATGTCGATTTCTATTTGGTGTCTCTTAAGTGTTGGTCTGTAGTAGGCCGCTGCTGGCCGAGCGACGTGCAGTCGCCTTACATGAAGCCCCATGGGCAACGCTAGTGCCACTGTCGACAACAGCATACTGCAGCCAGAGAGAGGAGCCGAAAGGCGCATTTCGCAGTCGAGCCACGCAATCCAACAAACTGTGCACTAGGTCAAGATTGTGCAGACCGCAAACGTTTGGTGGCACGACGCTCGTCGTCGATCGTAAGGGCGAAACAGTCAAGAGATGTGGAAAACGGCCATGTGGACACCCCCAGCAGCAGCTGTGTGCCAAATCCGATATCTGGTCGAGGGCTGCAAGATTCAGCATGATGAAGTGACAATTCGGGGAGAGCTCACAAACGCAAAGCTGCCGCCTTCTTAGCTCAGTGGTAGAGCACTGGTCTCGTAAACCATGGGTCGGGAGTTCGAACCTCACAGAAGGCATTCATTTTTTTAACCTTCCCGCAAGGAGCGGAGCTATCTCGAGCAGCATCTAACACATGGCAGTACACTGAATGAAAGGGATGTTCTACAACCTATAACAAGTATCATGCTGGCCTCAGAGGTTTTCTGATTGCATAGGCAGAACAGTGGTTTGTATGCATTTTGTAGTATGATGTCATGCTTGGCGATGTCATTCGTGTACGAGCCTCGCTACAGTGTGCATGCATTTTATCCATGTGAAGAGGCGTAAGCAGGTGCTACCACTCTGCGAGATTCCTGCAGAAGGCATACGAATTGCGTTGAGATGCAGAGCACAAGTCAAGGCCTCCGTGGCGCAATCGGCTAGCGCGTTCGGCTGTTAACCGAAAGGTTGGTGGTTCGAGCCCACCCGGGGGCGAAATCGTTTTAACCGTCACCGAGGTGAGGACATACGTCAACTTTGTTAGAGATACACAGCTAGTGTGACAACTTGGCTGTGTTTGAGTGATGCCACAGAGCCTTATACACATTCAGCCAAGTGACACTGTAGGTAAAAACATGGCCCTACACAGACGTTCTACTGTTTTCCTATTTCTTCGTCATGTGTGACACTGCAGTAGAGCGACGCCCACTACAAAAGACGTATTCTTTACATTCAATTTCAGCGTATACGTCGCGAGTGCCATATGACAGGGCCTGTCTCTCGATGTCGATTTCTATTTGGTGTCTCTTAAGTGTCGGTCTGCAGTAGGCCGCTGCTGGCCGAGCGACGTGCAGTCGCCTTACATGAAGCCCCATGGGCAACGCTAGTGCCACTGTCGACAACAGCATACTGCAGCCAGAGAGAGGAGCCGAAAGGCGCATTTCGCAGTCGAGCCACGCAATCCAACAAACTGTGCACTAGGTCAAGATTGTGCAGACCGCAAACGTTTGGTGGCACGACGCTCGTCGTCGATCGTAAGGGCGAAACAGTCAAGAGATGTGGAAAACGGCCATGTGGACACCCCCAGCAGCAGCTGTGTGCCAAATCCGATATCTGGTCGAGGGCTGCAAGATTCAGCATGATGAAGTGACAATTCGGGGAGAGCTCACAAACGCAAAGCTGCCGCCTTCTTAGCTCAGTGGTAGAGCACTGGTCTCGTAAACCAGGGGTCGTGAGTTCGAACCTCACAGAAGGCATTCATTTTTTTAACCTTCCCGCAAGGAGCGGAGCTATCTCGAGCAGCATCTAACACATGGCAGTACACTGAATGAAAGGGATGTTCTACAACCTATAACAAGTATCATGCTGGCCTCAGAGGTTTTCTGATTGCATAGGCAGAACAGTGGTTTGTATGCATTTTGTAGTATGATGTCATGCTTGGCGATGTCATTCGTGTACGAGCCTCGCTACAGTGTGCATGCATTTTATCCATGTGAAGAGGCGTAAGCAGGTGCTACCACTCTGCGAGATTCCTGCAGAAGGCATACGAATTGCGTTGAGATGCAGAGCACAAGTCAAGGCCTCCGTGGCGCAATCGGCTAGCGCGTTCGGCTGTTAACCGAAAGGTTGGTGGTTCGAGCCCACCCGGGGGCGAAATCGTTTTAACCGTCACCGAGGTGAGGACATACGTCAACTTTGTTAGAGATACACAGCTAGTGTGACAACTTGGCTGTGTTTGAGTGATGCCACAGAGCCTTATACACATTCAGCCAAGTGACACTGTAGGTAAAAACATGGCCCTACACAGACGTTCTACTGTTTTCCTATTTCTTCGTCATGTGTGACACTGCAGTAGAGCGACGCCCACTACAAAAGACGTATTCTTTACATTCAATTTCAGCGTATACGTCGCGAGTGCCATATGACAGGGCCTGTCTCTCGATGTCGATTTCTATTTGGTGTCTCTTAAGTGTCGGTCTGCAGTAGGCCGCTGCTGGCCGAGCGACGTGCAGTCGCCTTACATGAAGCCCCATGGGCAACGCTAGTGCCACTGTCGACAACAGCATACTGCAGCCAGAGAGAGGAGCCGAAAGGCGCATTTCGCAGTCGAGCCACGCAATCCAACAAACTGTGCACTAGGTCAAGATTGTGCAGACCGCAAACGTTTGGTGGCACGACGCTCGTCGTCGATCGTAAGGGCGAAACAGTCAAGAGATGTGGAAAACGGCCATGTGGACACCCCCAGCAGCAGCTGTGTGCCAAATCCGATATCTGGTCGAGGGCTGCAAGATTCAGCATGATGAAGTGACAATTCGGGGAGAGCTCACAAACGCAAAGCTGCCGCCTTCTTAGCTCAGTGGTAGAGCACTGGTCTCGTAAACCAGGGGTCGTGAGTTCGAACCTCACAGAAGGCATTCATTTTTTTAACCTTCCCGCAAGGAGCGGAGCTATCTCGAGCAGCATCTAACACATGGCAGTACACTGAATGAAAGGGATGTTCTACAACCTATAACAAGTATCATGCTGGCCTCAGAGGTTTTCTGATTGCATAGGCAGAACAGTGGTTTGTATGCATTTTGTAGTATGATGTCATGCTTGGCGATGTCATTCGTGTACGAGCCTCGCTACAGTGTGCATGCATTTTATCCATGTGAAGAGGCGTAAGCAGGTGCTACCACTCTGCGAGATTCCTGCAGAAGGCATACGAATTGCGTTGAGATGCAGAGCACAAGTCAAGGCCTCCGTGGCGCAATCGGCTAGCGCGTTCGGCTGTTAACCGAAAGGTTGGTGGTTCGAGCCCACCCGGGGGCGAAATCGTTTTAACCGTCACCGAGGTGAGGACATACGTCAACTTTGTTAGAGATACACAGCTAGTGTGACAACTTGGCTGTGTTTGAGTGATGCCACAGAGCCTTATACACATTCAGCCAAGTGACACTGTAGGTAAAAACATGGCCCTACACAGACGTTCTACTGTTTTCCTATTTCTTCGTCATGTGTGACACTGCAGTAGAGCGACGCCCACTACAAAAGACGTATTCTTTACATTCAATTTCAGCGTATACGTCGCGAGTGCCATATGACAGGGCCTGTCTCTCGATGTCGATTTCTATTTGGTGTCTCTTAAGTGTCGGTCTGCAGTAGGCCGCTGCTGGCCGAGCGACGTGCAGTCGCCTTACATGAAGCCCCATGGGCAACGCTAGTGCCACTGTCGACAACAGCATACTGCAGCCAGAGAGAGGAGCCGAAAGGCGCATTTCGCAGTCGAGCCACGCAATCCAACAAACTGTGCACTAGGTCAAGATTGTGCAGACCGCAAACGTTTGGTGGCACGACGCTCGTCGTCGATCGTAAGGGCGAAACAGTCAAGAGATGTGGAAAACGGCCATGTGGACACCCCCAGCAGCAGCTGTGTGCCAAATCCGATATCTGGTCGAGGGCTGCAAGATTCAGCATGATGAAGTGACAATTCGGGGAGAGCTCACAAACGCAAAGCTGCCGCCTTCTTAGCTCAGTGGTAGAGCACTGGTCTCGTAAACCAGGGGTCGTGAGTTCGAACCTCACAGAAGGCATTCATTTTTTTAACCTTCCCGCAAGGAGCGGAGCTATCTCGAGCAGCATCTAACACATGGCAGTACACTGAATGAAAGGGATGTTCTACAACCTATAACAAGTATCATGCTGGCCTCAGAGGTTTTCTGATTGCATAGGCAGAACAGTGGTTTGTATGCATTTTGTAGTATGATGTCATGCTTGGCGATGTCATTCGTGTACGAGCCTCGCTACAGTGTGCATGCATTTTATCCATGTGAAGAGGCGTAAGCAGGTGCTACCACTCTGCGAGATTCCTGCAGAAGGCATACGAATTGCGTTGAGATGCAGAGCACAAGTCAAGGCCTCCGTGGCGCAATCGGCTAGCGCGTTCGGCTGTTAACCGAAAGGTTGGTGGTTCGAGCCCACCCGGGGGCGAAATCGTTTTAACCGTCACCGAGGTGAGGACATACGTCAACTTTGTTAGAGATACACAGCTAGTGTGACAACTTGGCTGTGTTTGAGTGATGCCACAGAGCCTTATACACATTCAGCCAAGTGACACTGTAGGTAAAAACATGGCCCTACACAGACGTTCTACTGTTTTCCTATTTCTTCGTCATGTGTGACACTGCAGTAGAGCGACGCCCACTACAAAAGACGTATTCTTTACATTCAATTTCAGCGTATACGTCGCGAGTGCCATATGACAGGGCCTGTCTCTCGATGTCGATTTCTATTTGGTGTCTCTTAAGTGTCGGTCTGCAGTAGGCCGCTGCTGGCCGAGCGACGTGCAGTCGCCTTACATGAAGCCCCATGGGCAACGCTAGTGCCACTGTCGACAACAGCATACTGCAGCCAGAGAGAGGAGCCGAAAGGCGCATTTCGCAGTCGAGCCACGCAATCCAACAAACTGTGCACTAGGTCAAGATTGTGCAGACCGCAAACGTTTGGTGGCACGACGCTCGTCGTCGATCGTAAGGGCGAAACAGTCAAGAGATGTGGAAAACGGCCATGTGGACACCCCCAGCAGCAGCTGTGTGCCAAATCCGATATCTGGTCGAGGGCTGCAAGATTCAGCATGATGAAGTGACAATTCGGGGAGAGCTCACAAACGCAAAGCTGCCGCCTTCTTAGCTCAGTGGTAGAGCACTGGTCTCGTAAACCAGGGGTCGTGAGTTCGAACCTCACAGAAGGCATTCATTTTTTTAACCTTCCCGCAAGGAGCGGAGCTATCTCGAGCAGCATCTAACACATGGCAGTACACTGAATGAAAGGGATGTTCTACAACCTATAACAAGTATCATGCTGGCCTCAGAGGTTTTCTGATTGCATAGGCAGAACAGTGGTTTGTATGCATTTTGTAGTATGATGTCATGCTTGGCGATGTCATTCGTGTACGAGCCTCGCTACAGTGTGCATGCATTTTATCCATGTGAAGAGGCGTAAGCAGGTGCTACCACTCTGCGAGATTCCTGCAGAAGGCATACGAATTGCGTTGAGATGCAGAGCACAAGTCAAGGCCTCCGTGGCGCAATCGGCTAGCGCGTTCGGCTGTTAACCGAAAGGTTGGTGGTTCGAGCCCACCCGGGGGCGAAATCGTTTTAACCGTCACCGAGGTGAGGACATACGTCAACTTTGTTAGAGATACACAGCTAGTGTGACAACTTGGCTGTGTTTGAGTGATGCCACAGAGCCTTATACACATTCAGCCAAGTGACACTGTAGGTAAAAACATGGCCCTACACAGACGTTCTACTGTTTTCCTATTTCTTCGTCATGTGTGACACTGCAGTAGAGCGACGCCCACTACAAAAGACGTATTCTTTACATTCAATTTCAGCGTATACGTCGCGAGTGCCATATGACAGGGCCTGTCTCTCGATGTCGATTTCTATTTGGTGTCTCTTAAGTGTCGGTCTGCAGTAGGCCGCTGCTGGCCGAGCGACGTGCAGTCGCCTTACATGAAGCCCCATGGGCAACGCTAGTGCCACTGTCGACAACAGCATACTGCAGCCAGAGAGAGGAGCCGAAAGGCGCATTTCGCAGTCGAGCCACGCAATCCAACAAACTGTGCACTAGGTCAAGATTGTGCAGACCGCAAACGTTTGGTGGCACGACGCTCGTCGTCGATCGTAAGGGCGAAACAGTCAAGAGATGTGGAAAACGGCCATGTGGACACCCCCAGCAGCAGCTGTGTGCCAAATCCGATATCTGGTCGAGGGCTGCAAGATTCAGCATGATGAAGTGACAATTCGGGGAGAGCTCACAAACGCAAAGCTGCCGCCTTCTTAGCTCAGTGGTAGAGCACTGGTCTCGTAAACCAGGGGTCGTGAGTTCGAACCTCACAGAAGGCATTCATTTTTTTAACCTTCCCGCAAGGAGCGGAGCTATCTCGAGCAGCATCTAACACATGGCAGTACACTGAATGAAAGGGATGTTCTACAACCTATAACAAGTATCATGCTGGCCTCAGAGGTTTTCTGATTGCATAGGCAGAACAGTGGTTTGTATGCATTTTGTAGTATGATGTCATGCTTGGCGATGTCATTCGTGTACGAGCCTCGCTACAGTGTGCATGCATTTTATCCATGTGAAGAGGCGTAAGCAGGTGCTACCACTCTGCGAGATTCCTGCAGAAGGCATACGAATTGCGTTGAGATGCAGAGCACAAGTCAAGGCCTCCGTGGCGCAATCGGCTAGCGCGTTCGGCTGTTAACCGAAAGGTTGGTGGTTCGAGCCCACCCGGGGGCGAAATCGTTTTAACCGTCACCGAGGTGAGGACATACGTCAACTTTGTTAGAGATACACAGCTAGTGTGACAACTTGGCTGTGTTTGAGTGATGCCACAGAGCCTTATACACATTCAGCCAAGTGACACTGTAGGTAAAAACATGGCCCTACACAGACGTTCTACTGTTTTCCTATTTCTTCGTCATGTGTGACACTGCAGTAGAGCGACGCCCACTACAAAAGACGTATTCTTTACATTCAATTTCAGCGTATACGTCGCGAGTGCCATATGACAGGGCCTGTCTCTCGATGTCGATTTCTATTTGGTGTCTCTTAAGTGTCGGTCTGCAGTAGGCCGCTGCTGGCCGAGCGACGTGCAGTCGCCTTACATGAAGCCCCATGGGCAACGCTAGTGCCACTGTCGACAACAGCATACTGCAGCCAGAGAGAGGAGCCGAAAGGCGCATTTCGCAGTCGAGCCACGCAATCCAACAAACTGTGCACTAGGTCAAGATTGTGCAGACCGCAAACGTTTGGTGGCACGACGCTCGTCGTCGATCGTAAGGGCGAAACAGTCAAGAGATGTGGAAAACGGCCATGTGGACACCCCCAGCAGCAGCTGTGTGCCAAATCCGATATCTGGTCGAGGGCTGCAAGATTCAGCATGATGAAGTGACAATTCGGGGAGAGCTCACAAACGCAAAGCTGCCGCCTTCTTAGCTCAGTGGTAGAGCACTGGTCTCGTAAACCAGGGGTCGTGAGTTTGAACCTCACAGAAGGCATTCATTTTTTTTAACCTTCCCGCAAGGAGCGGAGCTATCTCGAGCAGCATCTAACACATGGCAGTACACTGAATGAAAGGGATGTTCTACAACCTATAACAAGTATCATGCTGGCCTCAGAGGTTTTCTGATTGCATAGGCAGAACAGTGGTTTGTATGCATTTTGTAGTATGATGTCATGCTTGGCGATGTCATTCGTGTACGAGCCTCGCTACAGTGTGCATGCATTTTATCCATGTGAAGAGGCGTAAGCAGGTGCTACCATTCTGCGCGATTCCTGCAGAAGGCATACGAATTGCGTTGAGATGCAGAGCACAAGTCAAGGCCTCCGTGGCGCAATCGGCTAGCGCGTTCGGCTGTTAACCGAAAGGTTGGTGGTTCGAGCCCACCCGGGGGCGAAATCGTTTTAACCGTCACCGAGGTGAGGACATACGTCAACTTTGTTAGAGATACACAGCTAGTGTGACAACTTGGCTGTGTTTGAGTGATGCCACAGAGCCTTATACACATTCAGCCAAGTGACACTGTAGGTAAAAACATGGCCCTACACAGACGTTCTACTGTTTTCCTATTTCTTCGTCATGTGTGACACTGCAGTAGAGCGACGCCCACTACAAAAGACGTATTCTTTACATTCAATTTCAGCGTATACGTCGCGAGTGCCATATGACAGGGCCTGTCTCTCGATGTCGATTTCTATTTGGTGTCTCTTAAGTGTCGGTCTGCAGTAGGCCGCTGCTGGCCGAGCGACGTGCAGTCGCCTTACATGAAGCCCCATGGGCAACGCTAGTGCCACTGTCGACAACAGCATACTGCAGCCAGAGAGAGGAGCCGAAAGGCGCATTTCGCAGTCGAGCCACGCAATCCAACAAACTGTGCACTAGGTCAAGATTGTGCAGACCGCAAACGTTTGGTGGCACGACGCTCGTCGTCGATCGTAAGGGCGAAACAGTCAAGAGATGTGGAAAACGGCCATGTGGACACCCCCAGCAGCAGCTGTGTGCCAAATCCGATATCTGGTCGAGGGCTGCAAGATTCAGCATGATGAAGTGACAATTCGGGGAGAGCTCACAAACGCAAAGCTGCCGCCTTCTTAGCTCAGTGGTAGAGCACTGGTCTCGTAAACCAGGGGTCGTGAGTTCGAACCTCACAGAAGGCATTCATTTTTTTAACCTTCCCGCAAGGAGCGGAGCTATCTCGAGCAGCATCTAACACATGGCAGTACACTGAATGAAAGGGATGTTCTACAACCTATAACAAGTATCATGCTGGCCTCAGAGGTTTTCTGATTGCATAGGCAGAACAGTGGTTTGTATGCATTTTGTAGTATGATGTCATGCTTGGCGATGTCATTCGTGTACGAGCCTCGCTACAGTGTGCATGCATTTTATCCATGTGAAGAGGCGTAAGCAGGTGCTACCATTCTGCGCGATTCCTGCAGAAGGCATACGAATTGCGTTGAGATGCAGAGCACAAGTCAAGGCCTCCGTGGCGCAATCGGCTAGCGCGTTCGGCTGTTAACCGAAAGGTTGGTGGTTCGAGCCCACCCGGGGGCGAAATCGTTTTAACCGTCACCGAGGTGAGGACATACGTCAACTTTGTTAGAGATACACAGCTAGTGTGACAACTTGGCTGTGTTTGAGTGATGCCACAGAGCCTTATACACATTCAGCCAAGTGACACTGTAGGTAAAAACATGGCCCTACACAGACGTTCTACTGTTTTCCTATTTCTTCGTCATGTGTGACACTGCAGTAGAGCGACGCCCACTACAAAAGACGTATTCTTTACATTCAATTTCAGCGTATACGTCGCGAGTGCCATATGACAGGGCCTGTCTCTCGATGTCGATTTCTATTTGGTGTCTCTTAAGTGTCGGTCTGCAGTAGGCCGCTGCTGGCCGAGCGACGTGCAGTCGCCTTACATGAAGCCCCATGGGCAACGCTAGTGCCACTGTCGACAACAGCATACTGCAGCCAGAGAGAGGAGCCGAAAGGCGCATTTCGCAGTCGAGCCACGCAATCCAACAAACTGTGCACTAGGTCAAGATTGTGCAGACCGCAAACGTTTGGTGGCACGACGCTCGTCGTCGATCGTAAGGGCGAAACAGTCAAGAGATGTGGAAAACGGCCATGTGGACACCCCCAGCAGCAGCTGTGTGCCAAATCCGATATCTGGTCGAGGGCTGCAAGATTCAGCATGATGAAGTGACAATTCGGGGAGAGCTCACAAACGCAAAGCTGCTGCCTTCTTAGCTCAGTGGTAGAGCACTGGTCTCGTAAACCAGGGGTCGGGAGTTCGAACCTCACAGAAGGCATTCATTTTTTTAACCTTCCCGCAAGGAGCGGAGCTATCTCGAGCAGCATCTAACACATGGCAGTACACTGAATGAAAGGGATGTTCTACAACCTATAACAAGTATCATGCTGGCCTCAGAGGTTTTCTGATTGCATAGGCAGAACAGTGGTTTGTATGCATTTTGTAGTATGATGTCATGCTTGGCGATGTCATTCGTGTACGAGCCTCGCTACAGTGTGCATGCATTTTATCCATGTGAAGAGGCGTAAGCAGGTGCTACCACTCTGCGAGATTCCTGCAGAAGGCATACGAATTGCGTTGAGATGCAGAGCACAACTCAAGGCCTCCGTGGCGCAATCGGCTAGCGCGTTCGGCTGTTAACCGAAAGGTTGGTGGTTCGAGCCCACCCGGGGGCGAAATCGTTTTAACCGTCACCGAGGTGAGGACATACGTCAACTTTGTTAGAGATACACAGCTAGTGTGACAACTTGGCTGTGTTTGAGTGATGCCACAGAGCCTTATACACATTCAGCCAAGTGACACTGTAGGTAAAAACATGGCCCTACACAGACGTTCTACTGTTTTCCTATTTCTTCGTCATGTGTGACACTGCAGTAGAGCGACGCCCACTACAAAAGACGTATTCTTTACATTCAATTTCAGCGTATACGTCGCGAGTGCCATATGACAGGGCCTGTCTCTCGATGTCGATTTCTATTTGGTGTCTCTTAAGTGTCGGTCTGCAGTAGGCCGCTGCTGGCCGAGCGACGTGCAGTCGCCTTACATGAAGCCCCATGGGCAACGCTAGTGCCACTGTCGACAACAGCATACTGCAGCCAGAGAGAGGAGCCGAAAGGCGCATTTCGCAGTCGAGCCACGCAATCCAACAAACTGTGCACTAGGTCAAGATTGTGCAGACCGCAAACGTTTGGTGGCACGACGCTCGTCGTCGATCGTAAGGGCGAAACAGTCAAGAGATGTGGAAAACGGCCATGTGGACACCCCCAGCAGCAGCTGTGTGCCAAATCCGATATCTGGTCGAGGGCTGCAAGATTCAGCATGATGAAGTGACAATTCGGGGAGAGCTCACAAACGCAAAGCTGCTGCCTTCTTAGCTCAGTGGTAGAGCACTGGTCTCGTAAACCAGGGGTCGGGAGTTCGAACCTCACAGAAGGCATTCATTTTTTTAACCTTCCCGCAAGGAGCGGAGCTATCTCGAGCAGCATCTAACACATGGCAGTACACTGAATGAAAGGGATGTTCTACAACCTATAACAAGTATCATGCTGGCCTCAGAGGTTTTCTGATTGCATAGGCAGAACAGTGGTTTGTATGCATTTTGTAGTATGATGTCATGCTTGGCGATGTCATTCGTGTACGAGCCTCGCTACAGTGTGCATGCATTTTATCCATGTGAAGAGGCGTAAGCAGGTGCTACCACTCTGCGAGATTCCTGCAGAAGGCATACGAATTGCGTTGAGATGCAGAGCACAAGTCAAGGCCTCCGTGGCGCAATCGGCTAGCGCGTTCGGCTGTTAACCGAAAGGTTGGTGGTTCGAGCCCACCCGGGGGCGAAATCGTTTTAACCGTCACCGAGGTGAGGACATACGTCAACTTTGTTAGAGATACACAGCTAGTGTGACAACTTGGCTGTGTTTGAGTGATGCCACAGAGCCTTATACACATTCAGCCAAGTGACACTGTAGGTAAAAACATGGCCCTACACAGACGTTCTACTGTTTTCCTATTTCTTCGTCATGTGTGACACTGCAGTAGAGCGACGCCCACTACAAAAGACGTATTCTTTACATTCAATTTCAGCGTATACGTCGCGAGTGCCATATGACAGGGCCTGTCTCTCGATGTCGATTTCTATTTGGTGTCTCTTAAGTGTCGGTCTGCAGTAGGCCGCTGCTGGCCGAGCGACGTGCAGTCGCCTTACATGAAGCCCCATGGGCAACGCTAGTGCCACTGTCGACAACAGCATACTGCAGCCAGAGAGAGGAGCCGAAAGGCGCATTTCGCAGTCGAGCCACGCAATCCAACAAACTGTGCACTAGGTCAAGATTGTGCAGACCGCAAACGTTTGGTGGCACGACGCTCGTCGTCGATCGTAAGGGCGAAACAGTCAAGAGATGTGGAAAACGGCCATGTGGACACCCCCAGCAGCAGCTGTGTGCCAAATCCGATATCTGGTCGAGGGCTGCAAGATTCAGCATGATGAAGTGACAATTCGGGGAGAGCTCACAAACGCAAAGCTGCTGCCTTCTTAGCTCAGTGGTAGAGCACTGGTCTCGTAAACCAGGGGTCGGGAGTTCGAACCTCACAGAAGGCATTCATTTTTTTAACCTTCCCGCAAGGAGCGGAGCTATCTCGAGCAGCATCTAACACATGGCAGTACACTGAATGAAAGGGATGTTCTACAACCTATAACAAGTATCATGCTGGCCTCAGAGGTTTTCTGATTGCATAGGCAGAACAGTGGTTTGTATGCATTTTGTAGTATGATGTCATGCTTGGCGATGTCATTCGTGTACGAGCCTCGCTACAGTGTGCATGCATTTTATCCATGTGAAGAGGCGTAAGCAGGTGCTACCACTCTGCGAGATTCCTGCAGAAGGCATACGAATTGCGTTGAGATGCAGAGCACAAGTCAAGGCCTCCGTGGCGCAATCGGCTAGCGCGTTCGGCTGTTAACCGAAAGGTTGGTGGTTCGAGCCCACCCGGGGGCGAAATCGTTTTAACCGTCACCGAGGTGAGGACATACGTCAACTTTGTTAGAGATACACAGCTAGTGTGACAACTTGGCTGTGTTTGAGTGATGCCACAGAGCCTTATACACATTCAGCCAAGTGACACTGTAGGTAAAAACATGGCCCTACACAGACGTTCTACTGTTTTCCTATTTCTTCGTCATGTGTGACACTGCAGTAGAGCGACGCCCACTACAAAAGACGTATTCTTTACATTCAATTTCAGCGTATACGTCGCGAGTGCCATATGACAGGGCCTGTCTCTCGATGTCGATTTCTATTTGGTGTCTCTTAAGTGTCGGTCTGCAGTAGGCCGCTGCTGGCCGAGCGACGTGCAGTCGCCTTACATGAAGCCCCATGGGCAACGCTAGTGCCACTGTCGACAACAGCATACTGCAGCCAGAGAGAGGAGCCGAAAGGCGCATTTCGCAGTCGAGCCACGCAATCCAACAAACTGTGCACTAGGTCAAGATTGTGCAGACCGCAAACGTTTGGTGGCACGACGCTCGTCGTCGATCGTAAGGGCGAAACAGTCAAGAGATGTGGAAAACGGCCATGTGGACACCCCCAGCAGCAGCTGTGTGCCAAATCCGATATCTGGTCGAGGGCTGCAAGATTCAGCATGATGAAGTGACAATTCGGGGAGAGCTCACAAACGCAAAGCTGCCGCCTTCTTAGCTCAGTGGTAGAGCACTGGTCTCGTAAACCAGGGGTCGTGAGTTCGAACCTCACAGAAGGCATTCATTTTTTTAACCTTCCCGCAAGGAGCGGAGCTATCTCGAGCAGCATCTAACACATGGCAGTACACTGAATGAAAGGGATGTTCTACAACCTATAACAAGTATCATGCTGGCCTCAGAGGTTTTCTGATTGCATAGGCAGAACAGTGGTTTGTATGCATTTTGTAGTATGATGTCATGCTTGGCGATGTCATTCGTGTACGAGCCTCGCTACAGTGTGCATGCATTTTATCCATGTGAAGAGGCGTAAGCAGGTGCTACCACTCTGCGAGATTCCTGCAGAAGGCATACGAATTGCGTTGAGATGCAGAGCACAAGTCAAGGCCTCCGTGGCGCAATCGGCTAGCGCGTTCGGCTGTTAACCGAAAGGTTGGTGGTTCGAGCCCACCCGGGGGCGAAATCGTTTTAACCGTCACCGAGGTGAGGACATACGTCAACTTTGTTAGAGATACACAGCTAGTGTGACAACTTGGCTGTGTTTGAGTGATGCCACAGAGCCTTATACACATTCAGCCAAGTGACACTGTAGGTAAAAACATGGCCCTACACAGACGTTCTACTGTTTTCCTATTTCTTCGTCATGTGTGACACTGCAGTAGAGCGACGCCCACTACAAAAGACGTATTCTTTACATTCAATTTCAGCGTATACGTCGCGAGTGCCATATGACAGGGCCTGTCTCTCGATGTCGATTTCTATTTGGTGTCTCTTAAGTGTCGGTCTGCAGTTGGCCGCTGCTGGCCGAGCGACGTGCAGTCGCCTTACATGAAGCCCCATGGGCAACGCTAGTGCCACTGTCGACAACAGCATACTGCAGCCAGAGAGAGGAGCCGAAAGGCGCATTTCGCAGTCGAGCCACGCAATCCAACAAACTGTGCACTAGGTCAAGATTGTGCAGACCGCAAACGTTTGGTGGCACGACGCTCGTCGTCGATCGTAAGGGCGAAACAGTCAAGAGATGTGGAAAACGGCCATGTGGACACCCCCAGCAGCAGCTGTGTGCCAAATCCGATATCTGGTCGAGGGCTGCAAGATTCAGCATGATGAAGTGACAATTCGGGGAGAGCTCACAAACGCAAAGCTGCCGCCTTCTTAGCTCAGTGGTAGAGCACTGGTCTCGTAAACCAGGGGTCGTGAGTTCGAACCTCACAGAAGGCATTCATTTTTTTAACCTTCCCGCAAGGAGCGGAGCTATCTCGAGCAGCATCTAACACATGGCAGTACACTGAATGAAAGGGATGTTCTACAACCTATAACAAGTATCATGCTGGCCTCAGAGGTTTTCTGATTGCATAGGCAGAACAGTGGTTTGTATGCATTTTGTAGTATGATGTCATGCTTGGCGATGTCATTCGTGTACGAGCCTCGCTACAGTGTGCATGCATTTTATCCATGTGAAGAGGCGTAAGCAGGTGCTACCACTCTGCGAGATTCCTGCAGAAGGCATACGAATTGCGTTGAGATGCAGAGCACAAGTCAAGGCCTCCGTGGCGCAATCGGCTAGCGCGTTCGGCTGTTAACCGAAAGGTTGGTGGTTCGAGCCCACCCGGGGGCGAAATCGTTTTAACCGTCACCGAGGTGAGGACATACGTCAACTTTGTTAGAGATACACAGCTAGTGTGACAACTTGGCTGTGTTTGAGTGATGCCACAGAGCCTTATACACATTCAGCCAAGTGACACTGTAGGTAAAAACATGGCCCTACACAGACGTTCTACTGTTTTCCTATTTCTTCGTCATGTGTGACACTGCAGTAGAGCGACGCCCACTACAAAAGACGTATTCTTTACATTCAATTTCAGCGTATACGTCGCGAGTGCCATATGACAGGGCCTGTCTCTCGATGTCGATTTCTATTTGGTGTCTCTTAAGTGTCGGTCTGCAGTAGGCCGCTGCTGGCCGAGCGACGTGCAGTCGCCTTACATGAAGCCCCATGGGCAACGCTAGTGCCACTGTCGACAACAGCATACTGCAGCCAGAGAGAGGAGCCGAAAGGCGCATTTCGCAGTCGAGCCACGCAATCCAACAAACTGTGCACTAGGTCAAGATTGTGCAGACCGCAAACGTTTGGTGGCACGACGCTCGTCGTCGATCGTAAGGGCGAAACAGTCAAGAGATGTGGAAAACGGCCATGTGGACACCCCCAGCAGCAGCTGTGTGCCAAATCCGATATCTGGTCGAGGGCTGCAAGATTCAGCATGATGAAGTGACAATTCGGGGAGAGCTCACAAACGCAAAGCTGCCGCCTTCTTAGCTCAGTGGTAGAGCACTGGTCTCGTAAACCAGGGGTCGTGAGTTCGAACCTCACAGAAGGCATTCATTTTTTTAACCTTCCCGCAAGGAGCGGAGCTATCTCGAGCAGCATCTAACACATGGCAGTACACTGAATGAAAGGGATGTTCTACAACCTATAACAAGTATCATGCTGGCCTCAGAGGTTTTCTGATTGCATAGGCAGAACAGTGGTTTGTATGCATTTTGTAGTATGATGTCATGCTTGGCGATGTCATTCGTGTACGAGCCTCGCTACAGTGTGCATGCATTTTATCCATGTGAAGAGGCGTAAGCAGGTGCTACCACTCTGCGAGATTCCTGCAGAAGGCATACGAATTGCGTTGAGATGCAGAGCACAAGTCAAGGCCTCCGTGGCGCAATCGGCTAGCGCGTTCGGCTGTTAACCGAAAGGTTGGTGGTTCGAGCCCACCCGGGGGCGAAATCGTTTTAACCGTCACCGAGGTGAGGACATACGTCAACTTTGTTAGAGATACACAGCTAGTGTGACAACTTGGCTGTGTTTGAGTGATGCCACAGAGCCTTATACACATTCAGCCAAGTGACACTGTAGGTAAAAACATGGCCCTACACAGACGTTCTACTGTTTTCCTATTTCTTCGTCATGTGTGACACTGCAGTAGAGCGACGCCCACTACAAAAGACGTATTCTTTACATTCAATTTCAGCGTATACGTCGCGAGTGCCATATGACAGGGCCTGTCTCTCGATGTCGATTTCTATTTGGTGTCTCTTAAGTGTCGGTCTGCAGTAGGCCGCTGCTGGCCGAGCGACGTGCAGTCGCCTTACATGAAGCCCCATGGGCAACGCTAGTGCCACTGTCGACAACAGCATACTGCAGCCAGAGAGAGGAGCCGAAAGGCGCATTTCGCAGTCGAGCCACGCAATCCAACAAACTGTGCACTAGGTCAAGATTGTGCAGACCGCAAACGTTTGGTGGCACGACGCTCGTCGTCGATCGTAAGGGCGAAACAGTCAAGAGATGTGGAAAACGGCCATGTGGACACCCCCAGCAGCAGCTGTGTGCCAAATCCGATATCTGGTCGAGGGCTGCAAGATTCAGCATGATGAAGTGACAATTCGGGGAGAGCTCACAAACGCAAAGCTGCCGCCTTCTTAGCTCAGTGGTAGAGCACTGGTCTCGTAAACCAGGGGTCGTGAGTTCGAACCTCACAGAAGGCATTCATTTTTTTAACCTTCCCGCAAGGAGCGGAGCTATCTCGAGCAGCATCTAACACATGGCAGTACACTGAATGAAAGGGATGTTCTACAACCTATAACAAGTATCATGCTGGCCTCAGAGGTTTTCTGATTGCATAGGCAGAACAGTGGTTTGTATGCATTTTGTAGTATGATGTCATGCTTGGCGATGTCATTCGTGTACGAGCCTCGCTACAGTGTGCATGCATTTTATCCATGTGAAGAGGCGTAAGCAGGTGCTACCATTCTGCGAGATTCCTGCAGAAGGCATACGAATTGCGTTGAGATGCAGAGCACAAGTCAAGGCCTCCGTGGCGCAATCGGCTAGCGCGTTCGGCTGTTAACCGAAAGGTTGGTGGTTCGAGCCCACCCGGGGGCGAAATCGTTTTAACCGTCACCGAGGTGAGGACATACGTCAACTTTGTTAGAGATACTCAGCTAGTGTGACAACTTGGCTGTGTTTGAGTGATGCCACAGAGCCTTATACACATTCAGCCAAGTGACACTGTAGGTAAAAACATGGCCCTACACAGACGTTCTACTGTTTTCCTATTTCTTCGTCATGTGTGACACTGCAGTAGAGCGACGCCCACTACAAAAGACGTATTCTTTACATTCAATTTCAGCGTATACGTCGCGAGTGCCATATGACAGGGCCTGTCTCTCGATGTCGATTTCTATTTGGTGTCTCTTAAGTGTCGGTCTGCAGTAGGCCGCTGCTGGCCGAGCGACGTGCAGTCGCCTTACATGAAGCCCCATGGGCAACGCTAGTGCCACTGTCGACAACAGCATACTGCAGCCAGAGAGAGGAGCCGAAAGGCGCATTTCGCAGTCGAGCCACGCAATCCAACAAACTGTGCACTAGGTCAAGATTGTGCAGACCGCAAACGTTTGGTGGCACGACGCTCGTCGTCGATCGTAAGGGCGAAACAGTCAAGAGATGTGGAAAACGGCCATGTGGACACCCCCAGCAGCAGCTGTGTGCCAAATCCGATATCTGGTCGAGGGCTGCAAGATTCAGCATGATGAAGTGACAATTCGGGGAGAGCTCACAAACGCAAAGCTGCCGCCTTCTTAGCTCAGTGGTAGAGCACTGGTCTCGTAAACCAGGGGTCGTGAGTTCGAACCTCACAGAAGGCATTCATTTTTTTAACCTTCCCGCAAGGAGCGGAGCTATCTCGAGCAGCATCTAACACATGGCAGTACACTGAATGAAAGGGATGTTCTACAACCTATAACAAGTATCATGCTGGCCTCAGAGGTTTTCTGATTGCATAGGCAGAACAGTGGTTTGTATGCATTTTGTAGTATGATGTCATGCTTGGCGATGTCATTCGTGTACGAGCCTCGCTACAGTGTGCATGCATTTTATCCATGTGAAGAGGCGTAAGCAGGTGCTACCACTCTGCGAGATTCCTGCAGAAGGCATACGAATTGCGTTGAGATGCAGAGCACAAGTCAAGGCCTCCGTGGCGCAATCGGCTAGCGCGTTCGGCTGTTAACCGAAAGGTTGGTGGTTCGAGCCCACCCGGGGGCGAAATCGTTTTAACCGTCACCGAGGTGAGGACATACGTCAACTTTGTTAGAGATACACAGCTAGTGTGACAACTTGGCTGTGTTTGAGTGATGCCACAGAGCCTTATACACATTCAGCCAAGTGACACTGTAGGTAAAAACATGGCCCTACACAGACGTTCTACTGTTTTCCTATTTCTTCGTCATGTGTGACACTGCAGTAGAGCGACGCCCACTACAAAAGACGTATTCTTTACATTCAATTTCAGCGTATACGTCGCGAGTGCCATATGACAGGGCCTGTCTCTCGATGTCGATTTCTATTTGGTGTCTCTTAAGTGTCGGTCTGCAGTAGGCCGCTGCTGGCCGAGCGACGTGCAGTCGCCTTACATGAAGCCCCATGGGCAACGCTAGTGCCACTGTCGACAACAGCATACTGCAGCCAGAGAGAGGAGCCGAAAGGCGCATTTCGCAGTCGAGCCACGCAATCCAACAAACTGTGCACTAGGTCAAGATTGTGCAGACCGCAAACGTTTGGTGGCACGACGCTCGTCGTCGATCGTAAGGGCGAAACAGTCAAGAGATGTGGAAAACGGCCATGTGGACACCCCCAGCAGCAGCTGTGTGCCAAATCCGATATCTGGTCGAGGGCTGCAAGATTCAGCATGATGAAGTGACAATTCGGGGAGAGCTCACAAACGCAAAGCTGCCGCCTTCTTAGCTCAGTGGTAGAGCACTGGTCTCGTAAACCAGGGGTCGTGAGTTCGAACCTCACAGAAGGCATTCATTTTTTTAACCTTCCCGCAAGGAGCGGAGCTATCTCGAGCAGCATCTAACACATGGCAGTACACTGAATGAAAGGGATGTTCTACAACCTATAACAAGTATCATGCTGGCCTCAGAGGTTTTCTGATTGCATAGGCAGAACAGTGGTTTGTATGCATTTTGTAGTATGATGTCATGCTTGGCGATGTCATTCGTGTACGAGCCTCGCTACAGTGTGCATGCATTTTATCCATGTGAAGAGGCGTAAGCAGGTGCTACCACTCTGCGAGATTCCTGCAGAAGGCATACGAATTGCGTTGAGATGCAGAGCACAAGTCAAGGCCTCCGTGGCGCAATCGGCTAGCGCGTTCGGCTGTTAACCGAAAGGTTGGTGGTTCGAGCCCACCCGGGGGCGAAATCGTTTTAACCGTCACCGAGGTGAGGACATACGTCAACTTTGTTAGAGATACACAGCTAGTGTGACAACTTGGCTGTGTTTGAGTGATGCCACAGAGCCTTATACACATTCAGCCAAGTGACACTGTAGGTAAAAACATGGCCCTACACAGACGTTCTACTGTTTTCCTATTTCTTCGTCATGTGTGACACTGCAGTAGAGCGACGCCCACTACAAAAGACGTATTCTTTACATTCAATTTCAGCGTATACGTCGCGAGTGCCATATGACAGGGCCTGTCTCTCGATGTCGATTTCTATTTGGTGTCTCTTAAGTGTCGGTCTGCAGTAGGCCGCTGCTGGCCGAGCGACGTGCAGTCGCCTTACATGAAGCCCCATGGGCAACGCTAGTGCCACTGTCGACAACAGCATACTGCAGCCAGAGAGAGGAGCCGAAAGGCGCATTTCGCAGTCGAGCCACGCAATCCAACAAACTGTGCACTAGGTCAAGATTGTGCAGACCGCAAACGTTTGGTGGCACGACGCTCGTCGTCGATCGTAAGGGCGAAACAGTCAAGAGATGTGGAAAACGGCCATGTGGACACCCCCAGCAGCAGCTGTGTGCCAAATCCGATATCTGGTCGAGGGCTGCAAGATTCAGCATGATGAAGTGACAATTCGGGGAGAGCTCACAAACGCAAAGCTGCCGCCTTCTTAGCTCAGTGGTAGAGCACTGGTCTCGTAAACCAGGGGTCGTGAGTTCGAACCTCACAGAAGGCATTCATTTTTTTAACCTTCCCGCAAGGAGCGGAGCTATCTCGAGCAGCATCTAACACATGGCAGTACACTGAATGAAAGGGATGTTCTACAACCTATAACAAGTATCATGCTGGCCTCAGAGGTTTTCTGATTGCATAGGCAGAACAGTGGTTTGTATGCATTTTGTAGTATGATGTCATGCTTGGCGATGTCATTCGTGTACGAGCCTCGCTACAGTGTGCATGCATTTTATCCATGTGAAGAGGCGTAAGCAGGTGCTACCATTCTGCGAGATTCCTGCAGAAGGCATACGAATTGCGTTGAGATGCAGAGCACAAGTCAAGGCCTCCGTGGCGCAATCGGCTAGCGCGTTCGGCTGTTAACCGAAAGGTTGGTGGTTCGAGCCCACCCGGGGGCGAAATCGTTTTAACCGTCACCGAGGTGAGGACATACGTCAACTTTGTTAGAGATACTCAGCTAGTGTGACAACTTGGCTGTGTTTGAGTGATGCCACAGAGCCTTATACACATTCAGCCAAGTGACACTGTAGGTAAAAACATGGCCCTACACAGACGTTCTACTGTTTTCCTATTTCTTCGTCATGTGTGACACTGCAGTAGAGCGACGCCCACTACAAAAGACGTATTCTTTACATTCAATTTCAGCGTATACGTCGCGAGTGCCATATGACAGGGCCTGTCTCTCGATGTCGATTTCTATTTGGTGTCTCTTAAGTGTCGGTCTGCAGTAGGCCGCTGCTGGCCGAGCGACGTGCAGTCGCCTTACATGAAGCCCCATGGGCAACGCTAGTGCCACTGTCGACAACAGCATACTGCAGCCAGAGAGAGGAGCCGAAAGGCGCATTTCGCAGTCGAGCCACGCAATCCAACAAACTGTGCACTAGGTCAAGATTGTGCAGACCGCAAACGTTTGGTGGCACGACGCTCGTCGTCGATCGTAAGGGCGAAACAGTCAAGAGATGTGGAAAACGGCCATGTGGACACCCCCAGCAGCAGCTGTGTGCCAAATCCGATATCTGGTCGAGGGCTGCAAGATTCAGCATGATGAAGTGACAATTCGGGGAGAGCTCACAAACGCAAAGCTGCCGCCTTCTTAGCTCAGTGGTAGAGCACTGGTCTCGTAAACCAGGGGTCGTGAGTTCGAACCTCACAGAAGGCATTCATTTTTTTAACCTTCCCGCAAGGAGCGGAGCTATCTCGAGCAGCATCTAACACATGGCAGTACACTGAATGAAAGGGATGTTCTACAACCTATAACAAGTATCATGCTGGCCTCAGAGGTTTTCTGATTGCATAGGCAGAACAGTGGTTTGTATGCATTTTGTAGTATGATGTCATGCTTGGCGATGTCATTCGTGTACGAGCCTCGCTACAGTGTGCATGCATTTTATCCATGTGAAGAGGCGTAAGCAGGTGCTACCACTCTGCGAGATTCCTGCAGAAGGCATACGAATTGCGTTGAGATGCAGAGCACAAGTCAAGGCCTCCGTGGCGCAATCGGCTAGCGCGTTCGGCTGTTAACCGAAAGGTTGGTGGTTCGAGCCCACCCGGGGGCGAAATCGTTTTAACCGTCACCGAGGTGAGGACATACGTCAACTTTGTTAGAGATACACAGCTAGTGTGACAACTTGGCTGTGTTTGAGTGATGCCACAGAGCCTTATACACATTCAGCCAAGTGACACTGTAGGTAAAAACATGGCCCTACACAGACGTTCTACTGTTTTCCTATTTCTTCGTCATGTGTGACACTGCAGTAGAGCGACGCCCACTACAAAAGACGTATTCTTTACATTCAATTTCAGCGTATACGTCGCGAGTGCCATATGACAGGGCCTGTCTCTCGATGTCGATTTCTATTTGGTGTCTCTTAAGTGTCGGTCTGCAGTAGGCCGCTGCTGGCCGAGCGACGTGCAGTCGCCTTACATGAAGCCCCATGGGCAACGCTAGTGCCACTGTCGACAACAGCATACTGCAGCCAGAGAGAGGAGCCGAAAGGCGCATTTCGCAGTCGAGCCACGCAATCCAACAAACTGTGCACTAGGTCAAGATTGTGCAGACCGCAAACGTTTGGTGGCACGACGCTCGTCGTCGATCGTAAGGGCGAAACAGTCAAGAGATGTGGAAAACGGCCATGTGGACACCCCCAGCAGCAGCTGTGTGCCAAATCCGATATCTGGTCGAGGGCTGCAAGATTCAGCATGATGAAGTGACAATTCGGGGAGAGCTCACAAACGCAAAGCTGCCGCCTTCTTAGCTCAGTGGTAGAGCACTGGTCTCGTAAACCAGGGGTCGTGAGTTCGAACCTCACAGAAGGCATTCATTTTTTTAACCTTCCCGCAAGGAGCGGAGCTATCTCGAGCAGCATCTAACACATGGCAGTACACTGAATGAAAGGGATGTTCTACAACCTATAACAAGTATCATGCTGGCCTCAGAGGTTTTCTGATTGCATAGGCAGAACAGTGGTTTGTATGCATTTTGTAGTATGATGTCATGCTTGGCGATGTCATTCGTGTACGAGCCTCGCTACAGTGTGCATGCATTTTATCCATGTGAAGAGGCGTAAGCAGGTGCTACCACTCTGCGAGATTCCTGCAGAAGGCATACGAATTGCGTTGAGATGCAGAGCACAAGTCAAGGCCTCCGTGGCGCAATCGGCTAGCGCGTTCGGCTGTTAACCGAAAGGTTGGTGGTTCGAGCCCACCCGGGGGCGAAATCGTTTTAACCGTCACCGAGGTGAGGACATACGTCAACTTTGTTAGAGATACACAGCTAGTGTGACAACTTGGCTGTGTTTGAGTGATGCCACAGAGCCTTATACACATTCAGCCAAGTGACACTGTAGGTAAAAACATGGCCCTACACAGACGTTCTACTGTTTTCCTATTTCTTCGTCATGTGTGACACTGCAGTAGAGCGACGCCCACTACAAAAGACGTATTCTTTACATTCAATTTCAGCGTATACGTCGCGAGTGCCATATGACAGGGCCTGTCTCTCGATGTCGATTTCTATTTGGTGTCTCTTAAGTGTCGGTCTGCAGTAGGCCGCTGCTGGCCGAGCGACGTGCAGTCGCCTTACATGAAGCCCCATGGGCAACGCTAGTGCCACTGTCGACAACAGCATACTGCAGCCAGAGAGAGGAGCCGAAAGGCGCATTTCGCAGTCGAGCCACGCAATCCAACAAACTGTGCACTAGGTCAAGATTGTGCAGACCGCAAACGTTTGGTGGCACGACGCTCGTCGTCGATCGTAAGGGCGAAACAGTCAAGAGATGTGGAAAACGGCCATGTGGACACCCCCAGCAGCAGCTGTGTGCCAAATCCGATATCTGGTCGAGGGCTGCAAGATTCAGCATGATGAAGTGACAATTCGGGGAGAGCTCACAAACGCAAAGCTGCCGCCTTCTTAGCTCAGTGGTAGAGCACTGGTCTCGTAAACCAGGGGTCGTGAGTTCGAACCTCACAGAAGGCATTCATTTTTTTAACCTTCCCGCAAGGAGCGGAGCTATCTCGAGCAGCATCTAACACATGGCAGTACACTGAATGAAAGGGATGTTCTACAACCTATAACAAGTATCATGCTGGCCTCAGAGGTTTTCTGATTGCATAGGCAGAACAGTGGTTTGTATGCATTTTGTAGTATGATGTCATGCTTGGCGATGTCATTCGTGTACGAGCCTCGCTACAGTGTGCATGCATTTTATCCATGTGAAGAGGCGTAAGCAGGTGCTACCATTCTGCGAGATTCCTGCAGAAGGCATACGAATTGCGTTGAGATGCAGAGCACAAGTCAAGGCCTCCGTGGCGCAATCGGCTAGCGCGTTCGGCTGTTAACCGAAAGGTTGGTGGTTCGAGCCCACCCGGGGGCGAAATCGTTTTAACCGTCACCGAGGTGAGGACATACGTCAACTTTGTTAGAGATACTCAGCTAGTGTGACAACTTGGCTGTGTTTGAGTGATGCCACAGAGCCTTATACACATTCAGCCAAGTGACACTGTAGGTAAAAACATGGCCCTACACAGACGTTCTACTGTTTTCCTATTTCTTCGTCATGTGTGACACTGCAGTAGAGCGACGCCCACTACAAAAGACGTATTCTTTACATTCAATTTCAGCGTATACGTCGCGAGTGCCATATGACAGGGCCTGTCTCTCGATGTCGATTTCTATTTGGTGTCTCTTAAGTGTCGGTCTGCAGTAGGCCGCTGCTGGCCGAGCGACGTGCAGTCGCCTTACATGAAGCCCCATGGGCAACGCTAGTGCCACTGTCGACAACAGCATACTGCAGCCAGAGAGAGGAGCCGAAAGGCGCATTTCGCAGTCGAGCCACGCAATCCAACAAACTGTGCACTAGGTCAAGATTGTGCAGACCGCAAACGTTTGGTGGCACGACGCTCGTCGTCGATCGTAAGGGCGAAACAGTCAAGAGATGTGGAAAACGGCCATGTGGACACCCCCAGCAGCAGCTGTGTGCCAAATCCGATATCTGGTCGAGGGCTGCAAGATTCAGCATGATGAAGTGACAATTCGGGGAGAGCTCACAAACGCAAAGCTGCCGCCTTCTTAGCTCAGTGGTAGAGCACTGGTCTCGTAAATCAGGGGTCGTGAGTTCGAACCTCACAGAAGGCATTCATTTTTTTAACCTTCCCGCAAGGAGCGGAGCTATCTCGAGCAGCATCTAACACATGGCAGTACACTGAATGAAAGGGATGTTCTACAACCTATAACAAGTATCATGCTGGCCTCAGAGGTTTTCTGATTGCATAGGCAGAACAGTGGTTTGTATGCATTTTGTAGTATGATGTCATGCTTGGCGATGTCATTCGTGTACGAGCCTCGCTACAGTGTGCATGCATTTTATCCATGTGAAGAGGCGTAAGCAGGTGCTACCACTCTGCGAGATTCCTGCAGAAGGCATACGAATTGCGTTGAGATGCAGAGCACAAGTCAAGGCCTCCGTGGCGCAATCGGCTAGCGCGTTCGGCTGTTAACCGAAAGGTTGGTGGTTCGAGCCCACCCGGGGGCGAAATCGTTTTAACCGTCACCGAGGTGAGGACATACGTCAACTTTGTTAGAGATACACAGCTAGTGTGACAACTTGGCTGTGTTTGAGTGATGCCACAGAGCCTTATACACATTCAGCCAAGTGACACTGTAGGTAAAAACATGGCCCTACACAGACGTTCTACTGTTTTCCTATTTCTTCGTCATGTGTGACACTGCAGTAGAGCGACGCCCACTACAAAAGACGTATTCTTTACATTCAATTTCAGCGTATACGTCGCGAGTGCCATATGACAGGGCCTGTCTCTCGATGTCGATTTCTATTTGGTGTCTCTTAAGTGTCGGTCTGCAGTAGGCCGCTGCTGGCCGAGCGACGTGCAGTCGCCTTACATGAAGCCCCATGGGCAACGCTAGTGCCACTGTCGACAACAGCATACTGCAGCCAGAGAGAGGAGCCGAAAGGCGCATTTCGCAGTCGAGCCACGCAATCCAACAAACTGTGCACTAGGTCAAGATTGTGCAGACCGCAAACGTTTGGTGGCACGACGCTCGTCGTCGATCGTAAGGGCGAAACAGTCAAGAGATGTGGAAAACGGCCATGTGGACACCCCCAGCAGCAGCTGTGTGCCAAATCCGATATCTGGTCGAGGGCTGCAAGATTCAGCATGATGAAGTGACAATTCGGGGAGAGCTCACAAACGCAAAGCTGCCGCCTTCTTAGCTCAGTGGTAGAGCACTGGTCTCGTAAACCAGGGGTCGTGAGTTCGAACCTCACAGAAGGCATTCATTTTTTTAACCTTCCCGCAAGGAGCGGAGCTATCTCGAGCAGCATCTAACACATGGCAGTACACTGAATGAAAGGGATGTTCTACAACCTATAACAAGTATCATGCTGGCCTCAGAGGTTTTCTGATTGCATAGGCAGAACAGTGGTTTGTATGCATTTTGTAGTAAGATGTCATGCTTGGCGATGTCATTCGTGTACGAGCCTCGCTACAGTGTGCATGCATTTTATCCATGTGAAGAGGCGTAAGCAGGTGCTACCATTCTGCGAGATTCCTGCAGAAGGCATACGAATTGCGTTGAGATGCAGAGCACAAGTCAAGGCCTCCGTGGCGCAATCGGCTAGCGCGTTCGGCTGTTAACCGAAAGGTTGGTGGTTCGAGCCCACCCGGGGGCGAAATCGTTTTAACCGTCACCGAGGTGAGGACATACGTCAACTTTGTTAGAGATACTCAGCTAGTGTGACAACTTGGCTGTGTTTGAGTGATGCCACAGAGCCTTATACACATTCAGCCAAGTGACACTGTAGGTAAAAACATGGCCCTACACAGACGTTCTACTGTTTTCCTATTTCTTCGTCATGTGTGACACTGCAGTAGAGCGACGCCCACTACAAAAGACGTATTCTTTACATTCAATTTCAGCGTATACGTCGCGAGTGCCATATGACAGGGCCTGTCTCTCGATGTCGATTTCTATTTGGTGTCTCTTAAGTGTCGGTCTGCAGTAGGCCGCTGCTGGCCGAGCGACGTGCAGTCGCCTTACATGAAGCCCCATGGGCAACGCTAGTGCCACTGTCGACAACAGCATACTGCAGCCAGAGAGAGGAGCCGAAAGGCGCATTTCGCAGTCGAGCCACGCAATCCAACAAACTGTGCACTAGGTCAAGATTGTGCAGACCGCAAACGTTTGGTGGCACGACGCTCGTCGTCGATCGTAAGGGCGAAACAGTCAAGAGATGTGGAAAACGGCCATGTGGACACCCCCAGCAGCAGCTGTGTGCCAAATCCGATATCTGGTCGAGGGCTGCAAGATTCAGCATGATGAAGTGACAATTCGGGGAGAGCTCACAAACGCAAAGCTGCCGCCTTCTTAGCTCAGTGGTAGAGCACTGGTCTCGTAAATCAGGGGTCGTGAGTTCGAACCTCACAGAAGGCATTCATTTTTTTAACCTTCCCGCAAGGAGCGGAGCTATCTCGAGCAGCATCTAACACATGGCAGTACACTGAATGAAAGGGATGTTCTACAACCTATAACAAGTATCATGCTGGCCTCAGAGGTTTTCTGATTGCATAGGCAGAACAGTGGTTTGTATGCATTTTGTAGTATGATGTCATGCTTGGCGATGTCATTCGTGTACGAGCCTCGCTACAGTGTGCATGCATTTTATCCATGTGAAGAGGCGTAAGCAGGTGCTACCACTCTGCGAGATTCCTGCAGAAGGCATACGAATTGCGTTGAGATGCAGAGCACAAGTCAAGGCCTCCGTGGAGCAATCGGCTAGCGCGTTCGGCTGTTAACCGAAAGGTTGGTGGTTCGAGCCCACCCGGGGTCGAAATCGTTTTAACCGTCACCGAGGTGAGGACATACGTCAACTTTGTTAGAGATACACAGCTAGTGTGACAACTTGGCTGTGTTTGAGTGATGCCACAGAGCCTTATACACATTCAGCCAAGTGACACTGTAGGTAAAAACATGGCCCTACACAGACGTTCTACTGTTTTCCTATTTCTTCGTCATGTGTGACACTGCAGTAGAGCGACGCCCACTACAAAAGACGTATTCTTTACATTCAATTTCAGCGTATACGTCGCGAGTGCCATATGACAGGGCCTGTCTCTCGATGTCGATTTCTATTTGGTGTCTCTTAAGTGTCGGTCTGCAGTAGGCCGCTGCTGGCCGAGCGACGTGCAGTCGCCTTACATGAAGCCCCATGGGCAACGCTAGTGCCACTGTCGACAACAGCATACTGCAGCCAGAGAGAGGAGCCGAAAGGCGCATTTCGCAGTCGAGCCACGCAATCCAACAAACTGTGCACTAGGTCAAGATTGTGCAGACCGCAAACGTTTGGTGGCACGACGCTCGTCGTCGATCGTAAGGGCGAAACAGTCAAGAGATGTGGAAAACGGCCATGTGGACACCCCCAGCAGCAGCTGTGTGCCAAATCCGATATCTGGTCGAGGGCTGCAAGATTCAGCATGATGAAGTGACAATTCGGGGAGAGCTCACAAACGCAAAGCTGCCGCCTTCTTAGCTCAGTGGTAGAGCACTGGTCTCGTAAACCAGGGGTCGTGAGTTCGAACCTCACAGAAGGCATTCATTTTTTTAACCTTCCCGCAAGGAGCGGAGCTATCTCGAGCAGCATCTAACACATGGCAGTACACTGAATGAAAGGGATGTTCTACAACCTATAACAAGTATCATGCTGGCCTCAGAGGTTTTCTGATTGCATAGGCAGAACAGTGGTTTGTATGCATTTTGTAGTATGATGTCATGCTTGGCGATGTCATTCGTGTACGAGCCTCGCTACAGTGTGCATGCATTTTATCCATGTGAAGAGGCGTAAGCAGGTGCTACCACTCTGCGAGATTCCTGCAGAAGGCATACGAATTGCGTTGAGATGCAGAGCACAAGTCAAGGCCTCCGTGGCGCAATCGGCTAGCGCGTTCGGCTGTTAACCGAAAGGTTGGTGGTTCGAGCCCACCCGGGGGCGAAATCGTTTTAACCGTCACCGAGGTGAGGACATACGTCAACTTTGTTAGAGATACACAGCTAGTGTGACAACTTGGCTGTGTTTGAGTGATGCCACAGAGCCTTATACACATTCAGCCAAGTGACACTGTAGGTAAAAACATGGCCCTACACAGACGTTCTACTGTTTTCCTATTTCTTCGTCATGTGTGACACTGCAGTAGAGCGACGCCCACTACAAAAGACGTATTCTTTACATTCAATTTCAGCGTATACGTCGCGAGTGCCATATGACAGGGCCTGTCTCTCGATGTCGATTTCTATTTGGTGTCTCTTAAGTGTCGGTCTGCAGTAGGCCGCTGCTGGCCGAGCGACGTGCAGTCGCCTTACATGAAGCCCCATGGGCAACGCTAGTGCCACTGTCGACAACAGCATACTGCAGCCAGAGAGAGGAGCCGAAAGGCGCATTTCGCAGTCGAGCCACGCAATCCAACAAACTGTGCACTAGGTCAAGATTGTGCAGACCGCAAACGTTTGGTGGCACGACGCTCGTCGTCGATCGTAAGGGCGAAACAGTCAAGAGATGTGGAAAACGGCCATGTGGACACCCCCAGCAGCAGCTGTGTGCCAAATCCGATATCTGGTCGAGGGCTGCAAGATTCAGCATGATGAAGTGACAATTCGGGGAGAGCTCACAAACGCAAAGCTGCCGCCTTCTTAGCTCAGTGGTAGAGCACTGGTCTCGTAAACCAGGGGTCGTGAGTTCGAACCTCACAGAAGGCATTCATTTTTTTAACCTTCCCGCAAGGAGCGGAGCTATCTCGAGCAGCATCTAACACATGGCAGTACACTGAATGAAAGGGATGTTCTACAACCTATAACAAGTATCATGCTGGCCTCAGAGGTTTTCTGATTGCATAGGCAGAACAGTGGTTTGTATGCATTTTGTAGTATGATGTCATGCTTGGCGATGTCATTCGTGTACGAGCCTCGCTACAGTGTGCATGCATTTTATCCATGTGAAGAGGCGTAAGCAGGTGCTACCATTCTGCGAGATTCCTGCAGAAGGCATACGAATTGCGTTGAGATGCAGAGCACAAGTCAAGGCCTCCGTGGAGCAATCGGCTAGCGCGTTCGGCTGTTAACCGAAAGGTTGGTGGTTCGAGCCCACCCGGGGTCGAAATCGTTTTAACCGTCACCGAGGTGAGGACATACGTCAACTTTGTTAGAGATACACAGCTAGTGTGACAACTTGGCTGTGTTTGAGTGATGCCACAGAGCCTTATACACATTCAGCCAAGTGACACTGTAGGTAAAAACATGGCCCTACACAGACGTTCTACTGTTTTCCTATTTCTTCGTCATGTGTGACACTGCAGTAGAGCGACGCCCACTACAAAAGACGTATTCTTTACATTCAATTTCAGCGTATACGTCGCGAGTGCCATATGACAGGGCCTGTCTCTCGATGTCGATTTCTATTTGGTGTCTCTTAAGTGTCGGTCTGCAGTAGGCCGCTGCTGGCCGAGCGACGTGCAGTCGCCTTACATGAAGCCCCATGGGCAACGCTAGTGCCACTGTCGACAACAGCATACTGCAGCCAGAGAGAGGAGCCGAAAGGCGCATTTCGCAGTCGAGCCACGCAATCCAACAAACTGTGCACTAGGTCAAGATTGTGCAGACCGCAAACGTTTGGTGGCACGACGCTCGTCGTCGATCGTAAGGGCGAAACAGTCAAGAGATGTGGAAAACGGCCATGTGGACACCCCCAGCAGCAGCTGTGTGCCAAATCCGATATCTGGTCGAGGGCTGCAAGATTCAGCATGATGAAGTGACAATTCGGGGAGAGCTCACAAACGCAAAGCTGCCGCCTTCTTAGCTCAGTGGTAGAGCACTGGTCTCGTAAACCAGGGGTCGTGAGTTCGAACCTCACAGAAGGCATTCATTTTTTTAACCTTCCCGCAAGGAGCGGAGCTATCTCGAGCAGCATCTAACACATGGCAGTACACTGAATGAAAGGGATGTTCTACAACCTATAACAAGTATCATGCTGGCCTCAGAGGTTTTCTGATTGCATAGGCAGAACAGTGGTTTGTATGCATTTTGTAGTATGATGTCATGCTTGGCGATGTCATTCGTGTACGAGCCTCGCTACAGTGTGCATGCATTTTATCCATGTGAAGAGGCGTAAGCAGGTGCTACCACTCTGCGAGATTCCTGCAGAAGGCATACGAATTGCGTTGAGATGCAGAGCACAAGTCAAGGCCTCCGTGGCGCAATCGGCTAGCGCGTTCGGCTGTTAACCGAAAGGTTGGTGGTTCGAGCCCACCCGGGGGCGAAATCGTTTTAACCGTCACCGAGGTGAGGACATACGTCAACTTTGTTAGAGATACACAGCTAGTGTGACAACTTGGCTGTGTTTGAGTGATGCCACAGAGCCTTATACACATTCAGCCAAGTGACACTGTAGGTAAAAACATGGCCCTACACAGACGTTCTACTGTTTTCCTATTTCTTCGTCATGTGTGACACTGCAGTAGAGCGACGCCCACTACAAAAGACGTATTCTTTACATTCAATTTCAGCGTATACGTCGCGAGTGCCATATGACAGGGCCTGTCTCTCGATGTCGATTTCTATTTGGTGTCTCTTAAGTGTCGGTCTGCAGTAGGCCGCTGCTGGCCGAGCGACGTGCAGTCGCCTTACATGAAGCCCCATGGGCAACGCTAGTGCCACTGTCGACAACAGCATACTGCAGCCAGAGAGAGGAGCCGAAAGGCGCATTTCGCAGTCGAGCCACGCAATCCAACAAACTGTGCACTAGGTCAAGATTGTGCAGACCGCAAACGTTTGGTGGCACGACGCTCGTCGTCGATCGTAAGGGCGAAACAGTCAAGAGATGTGGAAAACGGCCATGTGGACACCCCCAGCAGCAGCTGTGTGCCAAATCCGATATCTGGTCGAGGGCTGCAAGATTCAGCATGATGAAGTGACAATTCGGGGAGAGCTCACAAACGCAAAGCTGCCGCCTTCTTAGCTCAGTGGTAGAGCACTGGTCTCGTAAACCAGGGGTCGTGAGTTCGAACCTCACAGAAGGCATTCATTTTTTTAACCTTCCCGCAAGGAGCGGAGCTATCTCGAGCAGCATCTAACACATGGCAGTACACTGAATGAAAGGGATGTTCTACAACCTATAACAAGTATCATGCTGGCCTCAGAGGTTTTCTGATTGCATAGGCAGAACAGTGGTTTGTATGCATTTTGTAGTATGATGTCATGCTTGGCGATGTCATTCGTGTACGAGCCTCGCTACAGTGTGCATGCATTTTATCCATGTGAAGAGGCGTAAGCAGGTGCTACCACTCTGCGAGATTCCTGCAGAAGGCATACGAATTGCGTTGAGATGCAGAGCACAAGTCAAGGCCTCCGTGGCGCAATCGGCTAGCGCGTTCGGCTGTTAACCGAAAGGTTGGTGGTTCGAGCCCACCCGGGGGCGAAATCGTTTTAACCGTCACCGAGGTGAGGACATACGTCAACTTTGTTAGAGATACACAGCTAGTGTGACAACTTGGCTGTGTTTGAGTGATGCCACAGAGCCTTATACACATTCAGCCAAGTGACACTGTAGGTAAAAACATGGCCCTACACAGACGTTCTACTGTTTTCCTATTTCTTCGTCATGTGTGACACTGCAGTAGAGCGACGCCCACTACAAAAGACGTATTCTTTACATTCAATTTCAGCGTATACGTCGCGAGTGCCATATGACAGGGCCTGTCTCTCGATGTCGATTTCTATTTGGTGTCTCTTAAGTGTCGGTCTGCAGTAGGCCGCTGCTGGCCGAGCGACGTGCAGTCGCCTTACATGAAGCCCCATGGGCAACGCTAGTGCCACTGTCGACAACAGCATACTGCAGCCAGAGAGAGGAGCCGAAAGGCGCATTTCGCAGTCGAGCCACGCAATCCAACAAACTGTGCACTAGGTCAAGATTGTGCAGACCGCAAACGTTTGGTGGCACGACGCTCGTCGTCGATCGTAAGGGCGAAACAGTCAAGAGATGTGGAAAACGGCCATGTGGACACCCCCAGCAGCAGCTGTGTGCCAAATCCGATATCTGGTCGAGGGCTGCAAGATTCAGCATGATGAAGTGACAATTCGGGGAGAGCTCACAAACGCAAAGCTGCCGCCTTCTTAGCTCAGTGGTAGAGCACTGGTCTCGTAAACCAGGGGTCGTGAGTTCGAACCTCACAGAAGGCATTCATTTTTTTAACCTTCCCGCAAGGAGCGGAGCTATCTCGAGCAGCATCTAACACATGGCAGTACACTGAATGAAAGGGATGTTCTACAACCTATAACAAGTATCATGCTGGCCTCAGAGGTTTTCTGATTGCATAGGCAGAACAGTGGTTTGTATGCATTTTGTAGTATGATGTCATGCTTGGCGATGTCATTCGTGTACGAGCCTCGCTACAGTGTGCATGCATTTTATCCATGTGAAGAGGCGTAAGCAGGTGCTACCATTCTGCGAGATTCCTGCAGAAGGCATACGAATTGCGTTGAGATGCAGAGCACAAGTCAAGGCCTCCGTGGAGCAATCGGCTAGCGCGTTCGGCTGTTAACCGAAAGGTTGGTGGTTCGAGCCCACCCGGGGTCGAAATCGTTTTAACCGTCACCGAGGTGAGGACATACGTCAACTTTGTTAGAGATACACAGCTAGTGTGACAACTTGGCTGTGTTTGAGTGATGCCACAGAGCCTTATACACATTCAGCCAAGTGACACTGTAGGTAAAAACATGGCCCTACACAGACGTTCTACTGTTTTCCTATTTCTTCGTCATGTGTGACACTGCAGTAGAGCGACGCCCACTACAAAAGACGTATTCTTTACATTCAATTTCAGCGTATACGTCGCGAGGGCCATATGACAGGGCCTGTCTCTCGATGTCGATTTCTATTTGGTGTCTCTTAAGTGTCGGTCTGCAGTAGGCCGCTGCTGGCCGAGCGACGTGCAGTCGCCTTACATGAAGCCCCATGGGCAACGCTAGTGCCACTGTCGACAACAGCATACTGCAGCCAGAGAGAGGAGCCGAAAGGCGCATTTCGCAGTCGAGCCACGCAATCCAACAAACTGTGCACTAGGTCAAGATTGTGCAGACCGCAAACGTTTGGTGGCACGACGCTCGTCGTCGATCGTAAGGGCGAAACAGTCAAGAGATGTGGAAAACGGCCATGTGGACACCCCCAGCAGCAGCTGTGTGCCAAATCCGATATCTGGTCGAGGGCTGCAAGATTCAGCATGATGAAGTGACAATTCGGGGAGAGCTCACAAACGCAAAGCTGCCGCCTTCTTAGCTCAGTGGTAGAGCACTGGTCTCGTAAACCAGGGGTCGTGAGTTCGAACCTCACAGAAGGCATTCATTTTTTTAACCTTCCCGCAAGGAGCGGAGCTATCTCGAGCAGCATCTAACACATGGCAGTACACTGAATGAAAGGGATGTTCTACAACCTATAACAAGTATCATGCTGGCCTCAGAGGTTTTCTGATTGCATAGGCAGAACAGTGGTTTGTATGCATTTTGTAGTATGATGTCATGCTTGGCGATGTCATTCGTGTACGAGCCTCGCTACAGTGTGCATGCATTTTATCCATGTGAAGAGGCGTAAGCAGGTGCTACCATTCTGCGAGATTCCTGCAGAAGGCATACGAATTGCGTTGAGATGCAGAGCACAAGTCAAGGCCTCCGTGGAGCAATCGGCTAGCGCGTTCGGCTGTTAACCGAAAGGTTGGTGGTTCGAGCCCACCCGGGGTCGAAATCGTTTTAACCGTCACCGAGGTGAGGACATACGTCAACTTTGTTAGAGATACACAGCTAGTGTGACAACTTGGCTGTGTTTGAGTGATGCCACAGAGCCTTATACACATTCAGCCAAGTGACACTGTAGGTAAAAACATGGCCCTACACAGACGTTCTACTGTTTTCCTATTTCTTCGTCATGTGTGACACTGCAGTAGAGCGACGCCCACTACAAAAGACGTATTCTTTACATTCAATTTCAGCGTATACGTCGCGAGTGCCATATGACAGGGCCTGTCTCTCGATGTCGATTTCTATTTGGTGTCTCTTAAGTGTCGGTCTGCAGTAGGCCGCTGCTGGCCGAGCGACGTGCAGTCGCCTTACATGAAGCCCCATGGGCAACGCTAGTGCCACTGTCGACAACAGCATACTGCAGCCAGAGAGAGGAGCCGAAAGGCGCATTTCGCAGTCGAGCCACGCAATCCAACAAACTGTGCACTAGGTCAAGATTGTGCAGACCGCAAACGTTTGGTGGCACGACGCTCGTCGTCGATCGTAAGGGCGAAACAGTCAAGAGATGTGGAAAACGGCCATGTGGACACCCCCAGCAGCAGCTGTGTGCCAAATCCGATATCTGGTCGAGGGCTGCAAGATTCAGCATGATGAAGTGACAATTCGGGGAGAGCTCACAAACGCAAAGCTGCCGCCTTCTTAGCTCAGTGGTAGAGCACTGGTCTCGTAAACCAGGGGTCGTGAGTTCGAACCTCACAGAAGGCATTCATTTTTTTAACCTTCCCGCAAGGAGCGGAGCTATCTCGAGCAGCATCTAACACATGGCAGTACACTGAATGAAAGGGATGTTCTACAACCTATAACAAGTATCATGCTGGCCTCAGAGGTTTTCTGATTGCATAGGCAGAACAGTGGTTTGTATGCATTTTGTAGTATGATGTCATGCTTGGCGATGTCATTCGTGTACGAGCCTCGCTACAGTGTGCATGCATTTTATCCATGTGAAGAGGCGTAAGCAGGTGCTACCACTCTGCGAGATTCCTGCAGAAGGCATACGAATTGCGTTGAGATGCAGAGCACAAGTCAAGGCCTCCGTGGCGCAATCGGCTAGCGCGTTCGGCTGTTAACCGAAAGGTTGGTGGTTCGAGCCCACCCGGGGGCGAAATCGTTTTAACCGTCACCGAGGTGAGGACATACGTCAACTTTGTTAGAGATACACAGCTAGTGTGACAACTTGGCTGTGTTTGAGTGATGCCACAGAGCCTTATACACATTCAGCCAAGTGACACTGTAGGTAAAAACATGGCCCTACACAGACGTTCTACTGTTTTCCTATTTCTTCGTCATGTGTGACACTGCAGTAGAGCGACGCCCACTACAAAAGACGTATTCTTTACATTCAATTTCAGCGTATACGTCGCGAGTGCCATATGACAGGGCCTGTCTCTCGATGTCGATTTCTATTTGGTGTCTCTTAAGTGTCGGTCTGCAGTAGGCCGCTGCTGGCCGAGCGACGTGCAGTCGCCTTACATGAAGCCCCATGGGCAACGCTAGTGCCACTGTCGACAACAGCATACTGCAGCCAGAGAGAGGAGCCGAAAGGCGCATTTCGCAGTCGAGCCACGCAATCCAACAAACTGTGCACTAGGTCAAGATTGTGCAGACCGCAAACGTTTGGTGGCACGACGCTCGTCGTCGATCGTAAGGGCGAAACAGTCAAGAGATGTGGAAAACGGCCATGTGGACACCCCCAGCAGCAGCTGTGTGCCAAATCCGATATCTGGTCGAGGGCTGCAAGATTCAGCATGATGAAGTGACAATTCGGGGAGAGCTCACAAACGCAAAGCTGCCGCCTTCTTAGCTCAGTGGTAGAGCACTGGTCTCGTAAACCAGGGGTCGTGAGTTCGAACCTCACAGAAGGCATTCATTTTTTTAACCTTCCCGCAAGGAGCGGAGCTATCTCGAGCAGCATCTAACACATGGCAGTACACTGAATGAAAGGGATGTTCTACAACCTATAACAAGTATCATGCTGGCCTCAGAGGTTTTCTGATTGCATAGGCAGAACAGTGGTTTGTATGCATTTTGTAGTATGATGTCATGCTTGGCGATGTCATTCGTGTACGAGCCTCGCTACAGTGTGCATGCATTTTATCCATGTGAAGAGGCGTAAGCAGGTGCTACCATTCTGCGAGATTCCTGCAGAAGGCATACGAATTGCGTTGAGATGCAGAGCACAAGTCAAGGCCTCCGTGGCGCAATCGGCTAGCGCGTTCGGCTGTTAACCGAAAGGTTGGTGGTTCGAGCCCACCCGGGGGCGAAATCGTTTTAACCGTCACCGAGGTGAGGACATACGTCAACTTTGTTAGAGATACACAGCTAGTGTGACAACTTGGCTGTGTTTGAGTGATGCCACAGAGCCTTATACACATTCAGCCAAGTGACACTGTAGGTAAAAACATGGCCCTACACAGACGTTCTACTGTTTTCCTATTTCTTCGTCATGTGTGACACTGCAGTAGAGCGACGCCCACTACAAAAGACGTATTCTTTACATTCAATTTCAGCGTATACGTCGCGAGTGCCATATGACAGGGCCTGTCTCTCGATGTCGATTTCTATTTGGTGTCTCTTAAGTGTCGGTCTGCAGTAGGCCGCTGCTGGCCGAGCGACGTGCAGTCGCCTTACATGAAGCCCCATGGGCAACGCTAGTGCCACTGTCGACAACAGCATACTGCAGCCAGAGAGAGGAGCCGAAAGGCGCATTTCGCAGTCGAGCCACGCAATCCAACAAACTGTGCACTAGGTCAAGATTGTGCAGACCGCAAACGTTTGGTGGCACGACGCTCGTCGTCGATCGTAAGGGCGAAACAGTCAAGAGATGTGGAAAACGGCCATGTGGACACCCCCAGCAGCAGCTGTGTGCCAAATCCGATATCTGGTCGAGGGCTGCAAGATTCAGCATGATGAAGTGACAATTCGGGGAGAGCTCACAAACGCAAAGCTGCCGCCTTCTTAGCTCAGTGGTAGAGCACTGGTCTCGTAAACCAGGGGTCGTGAGTTCGAACCTCACAGAAGGCATTCATTTTTTTAACCTTCCCGCAAGGAGCGGAGCTATCTCGAGCAGCATCTAACACATGGCAGTACACTGAATGAAAGGGATGTTCTACAACCTATAACAAGTATCATGCTGGCCTCAGAGGTTTTCTGATTGCATAGGCAGAACAGTGGTTTGTATGCATTTTGTAGTATGATGTCATGCTTGGCGATGTCATTCGTGTACGAGCCTCGCTACAGTGTGCATGCATTTTATCCATGTGAAGAGGCGTAAGCAGGTGCTACCATTCTGCGAGATTCCTGCAGAAGGCATACGAATTGCGTTGAGATGCAGAGCACAAGTCAAGGCCTCCGTGGCGCAATCGGCTAGCGCGTTCGGCTGTTAACCGAAAGGTTGGTGGTTCGAGCCCACCCGGGGGCGAAATCGTTTTAACCGTCACCGAGGTGAGGACATACGTCAACTTTGTTAGAGATACACAGCTAGTGTGACAACTTGGCTGTGTTTGAGTGATGCCACAGAGCCTTATACACATTCAGCCAAGTGACACTGTAGGTAAAAACATGGCCCTACACAGACGTTCTACTGTTTTCCTATTTCTTCGTCATGTGTGACACTGCAGTAGAGCGACGCCCACTACAAAAGACGTATTCTTTACATTCAATTTCAGCGTATACGTCGCGAGTGCCATATGACAGGGCCTGTCTCTCGATGTCGATTTCTATTTGGTGTCTCTTAAGTGTCGGTCTGCAGTAGGCCGCTGCTGGCCGAGCGACGTGCAGTCGCCTTACATGAAGCCCCATGGGCAACGCTAGTGCCACTGTCGACAACAGCATACTGCAGCCAGAGAGAGGAGCCGAAAGGCGCATTTCGCAGTCGAGCCACGCAATCCAACAAACTGTGCACTAGGTCAAGATTGTGCAGACCGCAAACGTTTGGTGGCACGACGCTCGTCGTCGATCGTAAGGGCGAAACAGTCAAGAGATGTGGAAAACGGCCATGTGGACACCCCCAGCAGCAGCTGTGTGCCAAATCCGATATCTGGTCGAGGGCTGCAAGATTCAGCATGATGAAGTGACAATTCGGGGAGAGCTCACAAACGCAAAGCTGCCGCCTTCTTAGCTCAGTGGTAGAGCACTGGTCTCGTAAACCAGGGGTCGTGAGTTCGAACCTCACAGAAGGCATTCATTTTTTTAACCTTCCCGCAAGGAGCGGAGCTATCTCGAGCAGCATCTAACACATGGCAGTACACTGAATGAAAGGGATGTTCTACAACCTATAACAAGTATCATGCTGGCCTCAGAGGTTTTCTGATTGCATAGGCAGAACAGTGGTTTGTATGCATTTTGTAGTATGATGTCATGCTTGGCGATGTCATTCGTGTACGAGCCTCGCTACAGTGTGCATGCATTTTATCCATGTGAAGAGGCGTAAGCAGGTGCTACCATTCTGCGAGATTCCTGCAGAAGGCATACGAATTGCGTTGAGATGCAGAGCACAAGTCAAGGCCTCCGTGGAGCAATCGGCTAGCGCGTTCGGCTGTTAACCGAAAGGTTGGTGGTTCGAGCCCACCCGGGGTCGAAATCGTTTTAACCGTCACCGAGGTGAGGACATACGTCAACTTTGTTAGAGATACACAGCTAGTGTGACAACTTGGCTGTGTTTGAGTGATGCCACAGAGCCTTATACACATTCAGCCAAGTGACACTGTAGGTAAAAACATGGCCCTACACAGACGTTCTACTGTTTTCCTATTTCTTCGTCATGTGTGACACTGCAGTAGAGCGACGCCCACTACAAAAGACGTATTCTTTACATTCAATTTCAGCGTATACGTCGCGAGTGCCATATGACAGGGCCTGTCTCTCGATGTCGATTTCTATTTGGTGTCTCTTAAGTGTCGGTCTGCAGTAGGCCGCTGCTGGCCGAGCGACGTGCAGTCGCCTTACATGAAGCCCCATGGGCAACGCTAGTGCCACTGTCGACAACAGCATACTGCAGCCAGAGAGAGGAGCCGAAAGGCGCATTTCGCAGTCGAGCCACGCAATCCAACAAACTGTGCACTAGGTCAAGATTGTGCAGACCGCAAACGTTTGGTGGCACGACGCTCGTCGTCGATCGTAAGGGCGAAACAGTCAAGAGATGTGGAAAACGGCCATGTGGACACCCCCAGCAGCAGCTGTGTGCCAAATCCGATATCTGGTCGAGGGCTGCAAGATTCAGCATGATGAAGTGACAATTCGGGGAGAGCTCACAAACGCAAAGCTGCCGCCTTCTTAGCTCAGTGGTAGAGCACTGGTCTCGTAAACCAGGGGTCGTGAGTTCGAACCTCACAGAAGGCATTCATTTTTTTAACCTTCCCGCAAGGAGCGGAGCTATCTCGAGCAGCATCTAACACATGGCAGTACACTGAATGAAAGGGATGTTCTACAACCTATAACAAGTATCATGCTGGCCTCAGAGGTTTTCTGATTGCATAGGCAGAACAGTGGTTTGTATGCATTTTGTAGTATGATGTCATGCTTGGCGATGTCATTCGTGTACGAGCCTCGCTACAGTGTGCATGCATTTTATCCATGTGAAGAGGCGTAAGCAGGTGCTACCATTCTGCGAGATTCCTGCAGAAGGCATACGAATTGCGTTGAGATGCAGAGCACAAGTCAAGGCCTCCGTGGCGCAATCGGCTAGCGCGTTCGGCTGTTAACCGAAAGGTTGGTGGTTCGAGCCCACCCGGGGGCGAAATCGTTTTAACCGTCACCGAGGTGAGGACATACGTCAACTTTGTTAGAGATACACAGCTAGTGTGACAACTTGGCTGTGTTTGAGTGATGCCACAGAGCCTTATACACATTCAGCCAAGTGACACTGTAGGTAAAAACATGGCCCTACACAGACGTTCTACTGTTTTCCTATTTCTTCGTCATGTGTGACACTGCAGTAGAGCGACGCCCACTACAAAAGACGTATTCTTTACATTCAATTTCAGCGTATACGTCGCGAGTGCCATATGACAGGGCCTGTCTCTCGATGTCGATTTCTATTTGGTGTCTCTTAAGTGTCGGTCTGCAGTAGGCCGCTGCTGGCCGAGCGACGTGCAGTCGCCTTACATGAAGCCCCATGGGCAACGCTAGTGCCACTGTCGACAACAGCATACTGCAGCCAGAGAGAGGAGCCGAAAGGCGCATTTCGCAGTCGAGCCACGCAATCCAACAAACTGTGCACTAGGTCAAGATTGTGCAGACCGCAAACGTTTGGTGGCACGACGCTCGTCGTCGATCGTAAGGGCGAAACAGTCAAGAGATGTGGAAAACGGCCATGTGGACACCCCCAGCAGCAGCTGTGTGCCAAATCCGATATCTGGTCGAGGGCTGCAAGATTCAGCATGATGAAGTGACAATTCGGGGAGAGCTCACAAACGCAAAGCTGCCGCCTTCTTAGCTCAGTGGTAGAGCACTGGTCTCGTAAACCAGGGGTCGTGAGTTCGAACCTCACAGAAGGCATTCATTTTTTTAACCTTCCCGCAAGGAGCGGAGCTATCTCGAGCAGCATCTAACACATGGCAGTACACTGAATGAAAGGGATGTTCTACAACCTATAACAAGTATCATGCTGGCCTCAGAGGTTTTCTGATTGCATAGGCAGAACAGTGGTTTGTATGCATTTTGTAGTATGATGTCATGCTTGGCGATGTCATTCGTGTACGAGCCTCGCTACAGTGTGCATGCATTTTATCCATGTGAAGAGGCGTAAGCAGGTGCTACCACTCTGCGAGATTCCTGCAGAAGGCATACGAATTGCGTTGAGATGCAGAGCACAAGTCAAGGCCTCCGTGGCGCAATCGGCTAGCGCGTTCGGCTGTTAACCGAAAGGTTGGTGGTTCGAGCCCACCCGGGGGCGAAATCGTTTTAACCGTCACCGAGGTGAGGACATACGTCAACTTTGTTAGAGATACACAGCTAGTGTGACAACTTGGCTGTGTTTGAGTGATGCCACAGAGCCTTATACACATTCAGCCAAGTGACACTGTAGGTAAAAACATGGCCCTACACAGACGTTCTACTGTTTTCCTATTTCTTCGTCATGTGTGACACTGCAGTAGAGCGACGCCCACTACAAAAGACGTATTCTTTACATTCAATTTCAGCGTATACGTCGCGAGTGCCATATGACAGGGCCTGTCTCTCGATGTCGATTTCTATTTGGTGTCTCTTAAGTGTCGGTCTGCAGTAGGCCGCTGCTGGCCGAGCGACGTGCAGTCGCCTTACATGAAGCCCCATGGGCAACGCTAGTGCCACTGTCGACAACAGCATACTGCAGCCAGAGAGAGGAGCCGAAAGGCGCATTTCGCAGTCGAGCCACGCAATCCAACAAACTGTGCACTAGGTCAAGATTGTGCAGACCGCAAACGTTTGGTGGCACGACGCTCGTCGTCGATCGTAAGGGCGAAACAGTCAAGAGATGTGGAAAACGGCCATGTGGACACCCCCAGCAGCAGCTGTGTGCCAAATCCGATATCTGGTCGAGGGCTGCAAGATTCAGCATGATGAAGTGACAATTCGGGGAGAGCTCACAAACGCAAAGCTGCCGCCTTCTTAGCTCAGTGGTAGAGCACTGGTCTCGTAAACCAGGGGTCGTGAGTTCGAACCTCACAGAAGGCATTCATTTTTTTAACCTTCCCGCAAGGAGCGGAGCTATCTCGAGCAGCATCTAACACATGGCAGTACACTGAATGAAAGGGATGTTCTACAACCTATAACAAGTATCATGCTGGCCTCAGAGGTTTTCTGATTGCATAGGCAGAACAGTGGTTTGTATGCATTTTGTAGTATGATGTCATGCTTGGCGATGTCATTCGTGTACGAGCCTCGCTACAGTGTGCATGCATTTTATCCATGTGAAGAGGCGTAAGCAGGTGCTACCATTCTGCGAGATTCCTGCAGAAGGCATACGAATTGCGTTGAGATGCAGAGCACAAGTCAAGGCCTCCGTGGCGCAATCGGCTAGCGCGTTCGGCTGTTAACCGAAAGGTTGGTGGTTCGAGCCCACCCGGGGGCGAAATCGTTTTAACCGTCACCGAGGTGAGGACATACGTCAACTTTGTTAGAGATACACAGCTAGTGTGACAACTTGGCTGTGTTTGAGTGATGCCACAGAGCCTTATACACATTCAGCCAAGTGACACTGTAGGTAAAAACATGGCCCTACACAGACGTTCTACTGTTTTCCTATTTCTTCGTCATGTGTGACACTGCAGTAGAGCGACGCCCACTACAAAAGACGTATTCTTTACATTCAATTTCAGCGTATACGTCGCGAGTGCCATATGACAGGGCCTGTCTCTCGATGTCGATTTCTATTTGGTGTCTCTTAAGTGTCGGTCTGCAGTAGGCCGCTGCTGGCCGAGCGACGTGCAGTCGCCTTACATGAAGCCCCATGGGCAACGCTAGTGCCACTGTCGACAACAGCATACTGCAGCCAGAGAGAGGAGCCGAAAGGCGCATTTCGCAGTCGAGCCACGCAATCCAACAAACTGTGCACTAGGTCAAGATTGTGCAGACCGCAAACGTTTGGTGGCACGACGCTCGTCGTCGATCGTAAGGGCGAAACAGTCAAGAGATGTGGAAAACGGCCATGTGGACACCCCCAGCAGCAGCTGTGTGCCAAATCCGATATCTGGTCGAGGGCTGCAAGATTCAGCATGATGAAGTGACAATTCGGGGAGAGCTCACAAACGCAAAGCTGCCGCCTTCTTAGCTCAGTGGTAGAGCACTGGTCTCGTAAACCAGGGGTCGTGAGTTCGAACCTCACAGAAGGCATTCATTTTTTTAACCTTCCCGCAAGGAGCGGAGCTATCTCGAGCAGCATCTAACACATGGCAGTACACTGAATGAAAGGGATGTTCTACAACCTATAACAAGTATCATGCTGGCCTCAGAGGTTTTCTGATTGCATAGGCAGAACAGTGGTTTGTATGCATTTTGTAGTATGATGTCATGCTTGGCGATGTCATTCGTGTACGAGCCTCGCTACAGTGTGCATGCATTTTATCCATGTGAAGAGGCGTAAGCAGGTGCTACCACTCTGCGAGATTCCTGCAGAAGGCATACGAATTGCGTTGAGATGCAGAGCACAAGTCAAGGCCTCCGTGGCGCAATCGGCTAGCGCGTTCGGCTGTTAACCGAAAGGTTGGTGGTTCGAGCCCACCCGGGGGCGAAATCGTTTTAACCGTCACCGAGGTGAGGACATACGTCAACTTTGTTAGAGATACACAGCTAGTGTGACAACTTGGCTGTGTTTGAGTGATGCCACAGAGCCTTATACACATTCAGCCAAGTGACACTGTAGGTAAAAACATGGCCCTACACAGACGTTCTACTGTTTTCCTATTTCTTCGTCATGTGTGACACTGCAGTAGAGCGACGCCCACTACAAAAGACGTATTCTTTACATTCAATTTCAGCGTATACGTCGCGAGTGCCATATGACAGGGCCTGTCTCTCGATGTCGATTTCTATTTGGTGTCTCTTAAGTGTCGGTCTGCAGTAGGCCGCTGCTGGCCGAGCGACGTGCAGTCGCCTTACATGAAGCCCCATGGGCAACGCTAGTGCCACTGTCGACAACAGCATACTGCAGCCAGAGAGAGGAGCCGAAAGGCGCATTTCGCAGTCGAGCCACGCAATCCAACAAACTGTGCACTAGGTCAAGATTGTGCAGACCGCAAACGTTTGGTGGCACGACGCTCGTCGTCGATCGTAAGGGCGAAACAGTCAAGAGATGTGGAAAACGGCCATGTGGACACCCCCAGCAGCAGCTGTGTGCCAAATCCGATATCTGGTCGAGGGCTGCAAGATTCAGCATGATGAAGTGACAATTCGGGGAGAGCTCACAAACGCAAAGCTGCCGCCTTCTTAGCTCAGTGGTAGAGCACTGGTCTCGTAAACCAGGGGTCGTGAGTTCGAACCTCACAGAAGGCATTCATTTTTTTAACCTTCCCGCAAGGAGCGGAGCTATCTCGAGCAGCATCTAACACATGGCAGTACACTGAATGAAAGGGATGTTCTACAACCTATAACAAGTATCATGCTGGCCTCAGAGGTTTTCTGATTGCATAGGCAGAACAGTGGTTTGTATGCATTTTGTAGTATGATGTCATGCTTGGCGATGTCATTCGTGTACGAGCCTCGCTACAGTGTGCATGCATTTTATCCATGTGAAGAGGCGTAAGCAGGTGCTACCACTCTGCGAGATTCCTGCAGAAGGCATACGAATTGCGTTGAGATGCAGAGCACAAGTCAAGGCCTCCGTGGCGCAATCGGCTAGCGCGTTCGGCTGTTAACCGAAAGGTTGGTGGTTCGAGCCCACCCGGGGGCGAAATCGTTTTAACCGTCACCGAGGTGAGGACATACGTCAACTTTGTTAGAGATACACAGCTAGTGTGACAACTTGGCTGTGTTTGAGTGATGCCACAGAGCCTTATACACATTCAGCCAAGTGACACTGTAGGTAAAAACATGGCCCTACACAGACGTTCTACTGTTTTCCTATTTCTTCGTCATGTGTGACACTGCAGTAGAGCGACGCCCACTACAAAAGACGTATTCTTTACATTCAATTTCAGCGTATACGTCGCGAGTGCCATATGACAGGGCCTGTCTCTCGATGTCGATTTCTATTTGGTGTCTCTTAAGTGTCGGTCTGCAGTAGGCCGCTGCTGGCCGAGCGACGTGCAGTCGCCTTACATGAAGCCCCATGGGCAACGCTAGTGCCACTGTCGACAACAGCATACTGCAGCCAGAGAGAGGAGCCGAAAGGCGCATTTCGCAGTCGAGCCACGCAATCCAACAAACTGTGCACTAGGTCAAGATTGTGCAGACCGCAAACGTTTGGTGGCACGACGCTCGTCGTCGATCGTAAGGGCGAAACAGTCAAGAGATGTGGAAAACGGCCATGTGGACACCCCCAGCAGCAGCTGTGTGCCAAATCCGATATCTGGTCGAGGGCTGCAAGATTCAGCATGATGAAGTGACAATTCGGGGAGAGCTCACAAACGCAAAGCTGCCGCCTTCTTAGCTCAGTGGTAGAGCACTGGTCTCGTAAACCAGGGGTCGTGAGTTCGAACCTCACAGAAGGCATTCATTTTTTTAACCTTCCCGCAAGGAGCGGAGCTATCTCGAGCAGCATCTAACACATGGCAGTACACTGAATGAAAGGGATGTTCTACAACCTATAACAAGTATCATGCTGGCCTCAGAGGTTTTCTGATTGCATAGGCAGAACAGTGGTTTGTATGCATTTTGTAGTATGATGTCATGCTTGGCGATGTCATTCGTGTACGAGCCTCGCTACAGTGTGCATGCATTTTATCCATGTGAAGAGGCGTAAGCAGGTGCTACCATTCTGCGAGATTCCTGCAGAAGGCATACGAATTGCGTTGAGATGCAGAGCACAAGTCAAGGCCTCCGTGGCGCAATCGGCTAGCGCGTTCGGCTGTTAACCGAAAGGTTGGTGGTTCGAGCCCACCCGGGGGCGAAATCGTTTTAACCGTCACCGAGGTGAGGACATACGTCAACTTTGTTAGAGATACACAGCTAGTGTGACAACTTGGGTGTGTTTGAGTGATGCCACAGAGCCTTATACACATTCAGCCAAGTGACACTGTAGGTAAAAACATGGCCCTACACAGACGTTCTACTGTTTTCCTATTTCTTCGTCATGTGTGACACTGCAGTAGAGCGACGCCCACTACAAAAGACGTATTCTTTACATTCAATTTCAGCGTATACGTCGCGAGTGCCATATGACAGGGCCTGTCTCTCGATGTCGATTTCTATTTGGTGTCTCTTAAGTGTCGGTCTGCAGTAGGCCGCTGCTGGCCGAGCGACGTGCAGTCGCCTTACATGAAGCCCCATGGGCAACGCTAGTGCCACTGTCGACAACAGCATACTGCAGCCAGAGAGAGGAGCCGAAAGGCGCATTTCGCAGTCGAGCCACGCAATCCAACAAACTGTGCACTAGGTCAAGATTGTGCAGACCGCAAACGTTTGGTGGCACGACGCTCGTCGTCGATCGTAAGGGCGAAACAGTCAAGAGATGTGGAAAACGGCCATGTGGACACCCCCAGCAGCAGCTGTGTGCCAAATCCGATATCTGGTCGAGGGCTGCAAGATTCAGCATGATGAAGTGACAATTCGGGGAGAGCTCACAAACGCAAAGCTGCCGCCTTCTTAGCTCAGTGGTAGAGCACTGGTCTCGTAAACCAGGGGTCGTGAGTTCGAACCTCACAGAAGGCATTCATTTTTTTAACCTTCCCGCAAGGAGCGGAGCTATCTCGAGCAGCATCTAACACATGGCAGTACACTGAATGAAAGGGATGTTCTACAACCTATAACAAGTATCATGCTGGCCTCAGAGGTTTTCTGATTGCATAGGCAGAACAGTGGTTTGTATGCATTTTGTAGTATGATGTCATGCTTGGCGATGTCATTCGTGTACGAGCCTCGCTACAGTGTGCATGCATTTTATCCATGTGAAGAGGCGTAAGCAGGTGCTACCACTCTGCGAGATTCCTGCAGAAGGCATACGAATTGCGTTGAGATGCAGAGCACAAGTCAAGGCCTCCGTGGCGCAATCGGCTAGCGCGTTCGGCTGTTAACCGAAAGGTTGGTGGTTCGAGCCCACCCGGGGGCGAAATCGTTTTAACCGTCACCGAGGTGAGGACATACGTCAACTTTGTTAGAGATACACAGCTAGTGTGACAACTTGGCTGTGTTTGAGTGATGCCACAGAGCCTTATACACATTCAGCCAAGTGACACTGTAGGTAAAAACATGGCCCTACACAGACGTTCTACTGTTTTCCTATTTCTTCGTCATGTGTGACACTGCAGTAGAGCGACGCCCACTACAAAAGACGTATTCTTTACATTCAATTTCAGCGTATACGTCGCGAGTGCCATATGACAGGGCCTGTCTCTCGATGTCGATTTCTATTTGGTGTCTCTTAAGTGTCGGTCTGCAGTAGGCCGCTGCTGGCCGAGCGACGTGCAGTCGCCTTACATGAAGCCCCATGGGCAACGCTAGTGCCACTGTCGACAACAGCATACTGCAGCCAGAGAGAGGAGCCGAAAGGCGCATTTCGCAGTCGAGCCACGCAATCCAACAAACTGTGCACTAGGTCAAGATTGTGCAGACCGCAAACGTTTGGTGGCACGACGCTCGTCGTCGATCGTAAGGGCGAAACAGTCAAGAGATGTGGAAAACGGCCATGTGGACACCCCCAGCAGCAGCTGTGTGCCAAATCCGATATCTGGTCGAGGGCTGCAAGATTCAGCATGATGAAGTGACAATTCGGGGAGAGCTCACAAACGCAAAGCTGCCGCCTTCTTAGCTCAGTGGTAGAGCACTGGTCTCGTAAACCAGGGGTCGTGAGTTCGAACCTCACAGAAGGCATTCATTTTTTTAACCTTCCCGCAAGGAGCGGAGCTATCTCGAGCAGCATCTAACACATGGCAGTACACTGAATGAAAGGGATGTTCTACAACCTATAACAAGTATCATGCTGGCCTCAGAGGTTTTCTGATTGCATAGGCAGAACAGTGGTTTGTATGCATTTTGTAGTATGATGTCATGCTTGGCGATGTCATTCGTGTACGAGCCTCGCTACAGTGTGCATGCATTTTATCCATGTGAAGAGGCGTAAGCAGGTGCTACCACTCTGCGAGATTCCTGCAGAAGGCATACGAATTGCGTTGAGATGCAGAGCACAAGTCAAGGCCTCCGTGGCGCAATCGGCTAGCGCGTTCGGCTGTTAACCGAAAGGTTGGTGGTTCGAGCCCACCCGGGGGCGAAATCGTTTTAACCGTCACCGAGGTGAGGACATACGTCAACTTTGTTAGAGATACACAGCTAGTGTGACAACTTGGCTGTGTTTGAGTGATGCCACAGAGCCTTATACACATTCAGCCAAGTGACACTGTAGGTAAAAACATGGCCCTACACAGACGTTCTACTGTTTTCCTATTTCTTCGTCATGTGTGACACTGCAGTAGAGCGACGCCCACTACAAAAGACGTATTCTTTACATTCAATTTCAGCGTATACGTCGCGAGTGCCATATGACAGGGCCTGTCTCTCGATGTCGATTTCTATTTGGTGTCTCTTAAGTGTCGGTCTGCAGTAGGCCGCTGCTGGCCGAGCGACGTGCAGTCGCCTTACATGAAGCCCCATGGGCAACGCTAGTGCCACTGTCGACAACAGCATACTGCAGCCAGAGAGAGGAGCCGAAAGGCGCATTTCGCAGTCGAGCCACGCAATCCAACAAACTGTGCACTAGGTCAAGATTGTGCAGACCGCAAACGTTTGGTGGCACGACGCTCGTCGTCGATCGTAAGGGCGAAACAGTCAAGAGATGTGGAAAACGGCCATGTGGACACCCCCAGCAGCAGCTGTGTGCCAAATCCGATATCTGGTCGAGGGCTGCAAGATTCAGCATGATGAAGTGACAATTCGGGGAGAGCTCACAAACGCAAAGCTGCCGCCTTCTTAGCTCAGTGGTAGAGCACTGGTCTCGTAAACCAGGGGTCGTGAGTTCGAACCTCACAGAAGGCATTCATTTTTTTAACCTTCCCGCAAGGAGCGGAGCTATCTCGAGCAGCATCTAACACATGGCAGTACACTGAATGAAAGGGATGTTCTACAACCTATAACAAGTATCATGCTGGCCTCAGAGGTTTTCTGATTGCATAGGCAGAACAGTGGTTTGTATGCATTTTGTAGTATGATGTCATGCTTGGCGATGTCATTCGTGTACGAGCCTCGCTACAGTGTGCATGCATTTTATCCATGTGAAGAGGCGTAAGCAGGTGCTACCATTCTGCGAGATTCCTGCAGAAGGCATACGAATTGCGTTGAGATGCAGAGCACAAGTCAAGGCCTCCGTGGCGCAATCGGCTAGCGCGTTCGGCTGTTAACCGAAAGGTTGGTGGTTCGAGCCCACCCGGGGGCGAAATCGTTTTAACCGTCACCGAGGTGAGGACATACGTCAACTTTGTTAGAGATACACAGCTAGTGTGACAACTTGGCTGTGTTTGAGTGATGCCACAGAGCCTTATACACATTCAGCCAAGTGACACTGTAGGTAAAAACATGGCCCTACACAGACGTTCTACTGTTTTCCTATTTCTTCGTCATGTGTGACACTGCAGTAGAGCGACGCCCACTACAAAAGACGTATTCTTTACATTCAATTTCAGCGTATACGTCGCGAGTGCCATATGACAGGGCCTGTCTCTCGATGTCGATTTCTATTTGGTGTCTCTTAAGTGTCGGTCTGCAGTAGGCCGCTGCTGGCCGAGCGACGTGCAGTCGCCTTACATGAAGCCCCATGGGCAACGCTAGTGCCACTGTCGACAACAGCATACTGCAGCCAGAGAGAGGAGCCGAAAGGCGCATTTCGCAGTCGAGCCACGCAATCCAACAAACTGTGCACTAGGTCAAGATTGTGCAGACCGCAAACGTTTGGTGGCACGACGCTCGTCGTCGATCGTAAGGGCGAAACAGTCAAGAGATGTGGAAAACGGCCATGTGGACACCCCCAGCAGCAGCTGTGTGCCAAATCCGATATCTGGTCGAGGGCTGCAAGATTCAGCATGATGAAGTGACAATTCGGGGAGAGCTCACAAACGCAAAGCTGCCGCCTTCTTAGCTCAGTGGTAGAGCACTGGTCTCGTAAACCAGGGGTCGTGAGTTCGAACCTCACAGAAGGCATTCATTTTTTTAACCTTCCCGCAAGGAGCGGAGCTATCTCGAGCAGCATCTAACACATGGCAGTACACTGAATGAAAGGGATGTTCTACAACCTATAACAAGTATCATGCTGGCCTCAGAGGTTTTCTGATTGCATAGGCAGAACAGTGGTTTGTATGCATTTTGTAGTATGATGTCATGCTTGGCGATGTCATTCGTGTACGAGCCTCGCTACAGTGTGCATGCATTTTATCCATGTGAAGAGGCGTAAGCAGGTGCTACCACTCTGCGAGATTCCTGCAGAAGGCATACGAATTGCGTTGAGATGCAGAGCACAAGTCAAGGCCTCCGTGGCGCAATCGGCTAGCGCGTTCGGCTGTTAACCGAAAGGTTGGTGGTTCGAGCCCACCCGGGGGCGAAATCGTTTTAACCGTCACCGAGGTGAGGACATACGTCAACTTTGTTAGAGATACACAGCTAGTGTGACAACTTGGCTGTGTTTGAGTGATGCCACAGAGCCTTATACACATTCAGCCAAGTGACACTGTAGGTAAAAACATGGCCCTACACAGACGTTCTACTGTTTTCCTATTTCTTCGTCATGTGTGACACTGCAGTAGAGCGACGCCCACTACAAAAGACGTATTCTTTACATTCAATTTCAGCGTATACGTCGCGAGTGCCATATGACAGGGCCTGTCTCTCGATGTCGATTTCTATTTGGTGTCTCTTAAGTGTCGGTCTGCAGTAGGCCGCTGCTGGCCGAGCGACGTGCAGTCGCCTTACATGAAGCCCCATGGGCAACGCTAGTGCCACTGTCGACAACAGCATACTGCAGCCAGAGAGAGGAGCCGAAAGGCGCATTTCGCAGTCGAGCCACGCAATCCAACAAACTGTGCACTAGGTCAAGATTGTGCAGACCGCAAACGTTTGGTGGCACGACGCTCGTCGTCGATCGTAAGGGCGAAACAGTCAAGAGATGTGGAAAACGGCCATGTGGACACCCCCAGCAGCAGCTGTGTGCCAAATCCGATATCTGGTCGAGGGCTGCAAGATTCAGCATGATGAAGTGACAATTCGGGGAGAGCTCACAAACGCAAAGCTGCCGCCTTCTTAGCTCAGTGGTAGAGCACTGGTCTCGTAAACCAGGGGTCGTGAGTTCGAACCTCACAGAAGGCATTCATTTTTTTAACCTTCCCGCAAGGAGCGGAGCTATCTCGAGCAGCATCTAACACATGGCAGTACACTGAATGAAAGGGATGTTCTACAACCTATAACAAGTATCATGCTGGCCTCAGAGGTTTTCTGATTGCATAGGCAGAACAGTGGTTTGTATGCATTTTGTAGTATGATGTCATGCTTGGCGATGTCATTCGTGTACGAGCCTCGCTACAGTGTGCATGCATTTTATCCATGTGAAGAGGCGTAAGCAGGTGCTACCATTCTGCGAGATTCCTGCAGAAGGCATACGAATTGCGTTGAGATGCAGAGCACAAGTCAAGGCCTCCGTGGCGCAATCGGCTAGCGCGTTCGGCTGTTAACCGAAAGGTTGGTGGTTCGAGCCCACCCTGGGGCGAAATCGTTTTAACCGTCACCGAGGTGAGGACATACGTCAACTTTGTTAGAGATACACAGCTAGTGTGACAACTTGGCTGTGTTTGAGTGATGCCACAGAGCCTTATACACATTCAGCCAAGTGACACTGTAGGTAAAAACATGGCCCTACACAGACGTTCTACTGTTTTCCTATTTCTTCGTCATGTGTGACACTGCAGTAGAGCGACGCCCACTACAAAAGACGTATTCTTTACATTCAATTTCAGCGTATACGTCGCGAGTGCCATATGACAGGGCCTGTCTCTCGATGTCGATTTCTATTTGGTGTCTCTTAAGTGTCGGTCTGCAGTAGGCCGCTGCTGGCCGAGCGACGTGCAGTCGCCTTACATGAAGCCCCATGGGCAACGCTAGTGCCACTGTCGACAACAGCATACTGCAGCCAGAGAGAGGAGCCGAAAGGCGCATTTCGCAGTCGAGCCACGCAATCCAACAAACTGTGCACTAGGTCAAGATTGTGCAGACCGCAAACGTTTGGTGGCACGACGCTCGTCGTCGATCGTAAGGGCGAAACAGTCAAGAGATGTGGAAAACGGCCATGTGGACACCCCCAGCAGCAGCTGTGTGCCAAATCCGATATCTGGTCGAGGGCTGCAAGATTCAGCATGATGAAGTGACAATTCGGGGAGAGCTCACAAACGCAAAGCTGCCGCCTTCTTAGCTCAGTGGTAGAGCACTGGTCTCGTAAACCAGGGGTCGTGAGTTCGAACCTCACAGAAGGCATTCATTTTTTTAACCTTCCCGCAAGGAGCGGAGCTATCTCGAGCAGCATCTAACACATGGCAGTACACTGAATGAAAGGGATGTTCTACAACCTATAACAAGTATCATGCTGGCCTCAGAGGTTTTCTGATTGCATAGGCAGAACAGTGGTTTGTATGCATTTTGTAGTATGATGTCATGCTTGGCGATGTCATTCGTGTACGAGCCTCGCTACAGTGTGCATGCATTTTATCCATGTGAAGAGGCGTAAGCAGGTGCTACCACTCTGCGAGATTCCTGCAGAAGGCATACGAATTGCGTTGAGATGCAGAGCACAAGTCAAGGCCTCCGTGGCGCAATCGGCTAGCGCGTTCGGCTGTTAACCGAAAGGTTGGTGGTTCGAGCCCACCCGGGGGCGAAATCGTTTTAACCGTCACCGAGGTGAGGACATACGTCAACTTTGTTAGAGATACACAGCTAGTGTGACAACTTGGCTGTGTTTGAGTGATGCCACAGAGCCTTATACACATTCAGCCAAGTGACACTGTAGGTAAAAACATGGCCCTACACAGACGTTCTACTGTTTTCCTATTTCTTCGTCATGTGTGACACTGCAGTAGAGCGACGCCCACTACAAAAGACGTATTCTTTACATTCAATTTCAGCGTATACGTCGCGAGTGCCATATGACAGGGCCTGTCTCTCGATGTCGATTTCTATTTGGTGTCTCTTAAGTGTCGGTCTGCAGTAGGCCGCTGCTGGCCGAGCGACGTGCAGTCGCCTTACATGAAGCCCCATGGGCAACGCTAGTGCCACTGTCGACAACAGCATACTGCAGCCAGAGAGAGGAGCCGAAAGGCGCATTTCGCAGTCGAGCCACGCAATCCAACAAACTGTGCACTAGGTCAAGATTGTGCAGACCGCAAACGTTTGGTGGCACGACGCTCGTCGTCGATCGTAAGGGCGAAACAGTCAAGAGATGTGGAAAACGGCCATGTGGACACCCCCAGCAGCAGCTGTGTGCCAAATCCGATATCTGGTCGAGGGCTGCAAGATTCAGCATGATGAAGTGACAATTCGGGGAGAGCTCACAAACGCAAAGCTGCCGCCTTCTTAGCTCAGTGGTAGAGCACTGGTCTCGTAAACCAGGGGTCGTGAGTTCGAACCTCACAGAAGGCATTCATTTTTTTAACCTTCCCGCAAGGAGCGGAGCTATCTCGAGCAGCATCTAACACATGGCAGTACACTGAATGAAAGGGATGTTCTACAACCTATAACAAGTATCATGCTGGCCTCAGAGGTTTTCTGATTGCATAGGCAGAACAGTGGTTTGTATGCATTTTGTAGTATGATGTCATGCTTGGCGATGTCATTCGTGTACGAGCCTCGCTACAGTGTGCATGCATTTTATCCATGTGAAGAGGCGTAAGCAGGTGCTACCACTCTGCGAGATTCCTGCAGAAGGCATACGAATTGCGTTGAGATGCAGAGCACAAGTCAAGGCCTCCGTGGCGCAATCGGCTAGCGCGTTCGGCTGTTAACCGAAAGGTTGGTGGTTCGAGCCCACCCGGGGGCGAAATCGTTTTAACCGTCACCGAGGTGAGGACATACGTCAACTTTGTTAGAGATACACAGCTAGTGTGACAACTTGGCTGTGTTTGAGTGATGCCACAGAGCCTTATACACATTCAGCCAAGTGACACTGTAGGTAAAAACATGGCCCTACACAGACGTTCTACTGTTTTCCTATTTCTTCGTCATGTGTGACACTGCAGTAGAGCGACGCCCCACTACAAAAGACGTATTCTTTACATTCAATTTCAGCGTATACGTCGCGAGTGCCATATGACAGGGCCTGTCTCTCGATGTCGATTTCTATTTGGTGTCTCTTAAGTGTCGGTCTGCAGTAGGCCGCTGCTGGCCGAGCGACGTGCAGTCGCCTTACATGAAGCCCCATGGGCAACGCTAGTGCCACTGTCGACAACAGCATACTGCAGCCAGAGAGAGGAGCCGAAAGGCGCATTTCGCAGTCGAGCCACGCAATCCAACAAACTGTGCACTAGGTCAAGATTGTGCAGACCGCAAACGTTTGGTGGCACGACGCTCGTCGTCGATCGTAAGGGCGAAACAGTCAAGAGATGTGGAAAACGGCCATGTGGACACCCCCAGCAGCAGCTGTGTGCCAAATCCGATATCTGGTCGAGGGCTGCAAGATTCAGCATGATGAAGTGACAATTCGGGGAGAGCTCACAAACGCAAAGCTGCCGCCTTCTTAGCTCAGTGGTAGAGCACTGGTCTCGTAAACCAGGGGTCGTGAGTTCGAACCTCACAGAAGGCATTCATTTTTTTAACCTTCCCGCAAGGAGCGGAGCTATCTCGAGCAGCATCTAACACATGGCAGTACACTGAATGAAAGGGATGTTCTACAACCTATAACAAGTATCATGCTGGCCTCAGAGGTTTTCTGATTGCATAGGCAGAACAGTGGTTTGTATGCATTTTGTAGTATGATGTCATGCTTGGCGATGTCATTCGTGTACGAGCCTCGCTACAGTGTGCATGCATTTTATCCATGTGAAGAGGCGTAAGCAGGTGCTACCATTCTGCGAGATTCCTGCAGAAGGCATACGAATTGCGTTGAGATGCAGAGCACAAGTCAAGGCCTCCGTGGCGCAATCGGCTAGCGCGTTCGGCTGTTAACCGAAAGGTTGGTGGTTCGAGCCCACCCTGGGGCGAAATCGTTTTAACCGTCACCGAGGTGAGGACATACGTCAACTTTGTTAGAGATACACAGCTAGTGTGACAACTTGGCTGTGTTTGAGTGATGCCACAGAGCCTTATACACATTCAGCCAAGTGACACTGTAGGTAAAAACATGGCCCTACACAGACGTTCTACTGTTTTCCTATTTCTTCGTCATGTGTGACACTGCAGTAGAGCGACGCCCACTACAAAAGACGTATTCTTTACATTCAATTTCAGCGTATACGTCGCGAGTGCCATATGACAGGGCCTGTCTCTCGATGTCGATTTCTATTTGGTGTCTCTTAAGTGTCGGTCTGCAGTAGGCCGCTGCTGGCCGAGCGACGTGC